>NC_133730.1:10373074-10475073 GCF_048934315.1 Petromyzon marinus | reverse complement strand
AACATCACCATCACCACCAACATCAACACCAACACCAACATCACCACCAACATCTCCACCAACATCACCACCAACATCACCACCAACATCAACACCAACATCACCATCACCACCACATCACCATCAACACCAACACCAACATCAACACCAACATCACCATCACCACCAACATCAACACCAACACCAACATCACCACCAACATCTCCACCAACATCACCACCAACATCACCACCAACATCAACACCAACATCACCATCACCACCAACATCACCATCAACACCAACACCAACATCAACACCAACATCAACATCACCACCAACATCACCACCAACATCAACACCATCACCACAAACATCACCACCAACATCACCATCAACATCACCACCAACATCAACATCACCACCAACACCAACATAACCACCAACATCACCACCAACACCAACATCACCATCAACATCACCACCAACATCATCACCAACATCACCACCAACATCACCATCACCACCACCAACATCACCACTAACATCACCACCAACATCAACATCACCATCACCACCAACATCAACATCACCATCAACATCACCACCAACATCACCACCAACATCACCACCAACATCAACACCAACATCACCATCAACATCACCATCAAGATCACCACCAACATCACCACCAACATCACCACCAACATCACCATCA
The DNA here is from genome assembly GCF_048934315.1 of Petromyzon marinus. Classification (NCBI taxonomy): domain Eukaryota; kingdom Metazoa; phylum Chordata; class Hyperoartia; order Petromyzontiformes; family Petromyzontidae; genus Petromyzon; species Petromyzon marinus. The sequence continues at coordinate 10,474,377 of NC_133730.1, read as the reverse complement.
ACATCAACACCAACATCAACACCAACATCACCATCAACATCACCATCAACACCAACATCACCATCAACATCACCATCAACATCACCACCAACATCACCATCACCATCAACATCACCATCAACATCACCACCAACATCACCACCCAACATCACCACCACATCAACATCACCACCAACATCACCATCAACATCACCACCAACATCACCACCAACATCACCACCAACATCACCACCAACATCACCACCATCATCACCACCATCATCACCATCATCATCACCATCATCACCACCATCATCACCACCAACATCACCACCATCATCACCACCAACATCACCATCAACATCAACACCAACATCACCATCAACATCAACACCAACATCACCACCAACATCAACATCACCACTAACATCACCACCAACATCACCACCAACATCACCATCAACATCAACATCACCACCAACATCACCACCAACATCACCACCAACATCACCATCAACATCAACATCACCACCAACATCACCACCAACATCACCACCAACATCACCACCAACATCACCACCATCACCATCATCACCACCAACATCACCACCAACATCACCACCATCATCACCACCAACATCACCATCAACATCAACATCACCACCCACATCACCACCAACATCACAACCAACATCACCACCATCATCACCACCAACATCACCACCAACATCAACACCAACATCACAACCAACATCACCACCACCAACATCAACATCACCACCAACATCAACACCACCACCAACATCAACACTACCACCAACATCACCACCAACATCACCACCATCATCACCACCAACATCACCACCATCATCACCACCAACATCACCACCAACATCACCACCAACATCACCACCAACATCAACACCAACACCAACATCACCATCAACATCAACATCACCACCAACATCACCACCAACATCAACACCAACATCACCATCACCACCAACATCAACACCAACATCACCACCAACATCACCACCAACATCACCACCAACATCAACACCAACATCACCACCAACATCACCACCAACATCAACACCAACATCACCATCACCACCAACATCAACACCAACACCAACATCACCACCAACATCTCCACCAACATCACCACCAACATCACCACCAACATCAACACCAACATCACCATCACCACCAACATCACCATCAACACCAACACCAACATCAACACCAACATCACCATCACCACCAAAATCAACACCAACACCAACATCACCACCAACATCTCCACCAACATCACCACCAACATCACCACCAACATCAACACCAACATCACCATCACCACCAACATCACCATCAACACCAACATCAACACCAACATCAACATCACCACCAACATCACCACCAACATCAACACCATCACCACAAACATCACCACCAACATCACAATCAACATCACCACCAACATCAACATCACCACCAACACCAACATCACCACCAACATCACCACCAACACCAACATCACCATCAACATCACCACCAACATCATCACCAACATCACCACCAACATCACCATCACCACCACCAACATCACCACTAACATCACCACCAACATCAACATCACCATCACCACCAACATCAACATCACCATCAACATCACCACCAACATCACCACCAACATCAACACCAACATCACCATCAACATCACCATCAAGATCACCACCAACATCACCACCAACATCACCACCAACATCACCATCAACATCAACATCAACACCAACATCAACACCAACATCACCATCAACATCACCATCAACACCAACATCACCATCAACATCACCATCAACATCACCACCAACATCACAACCAACATCACCACCATCATCACCACCAACATCACCACCAACATCACCACCAACATCACCACCATCACCATCATCACCACCAACATCACCACCAACATCACCATCAACATCACCACCATCACCATCATCACCACCAACATCACCACCAACATCACCACCATCATCACCACCAACATCACCATCAACATCACCACCAACATCACCATCAACATCACCACCAACATCACCACCAACATCACCACCAACATCACCACCAACATCACCATCAACATCACCACCATCACCAACATCACCATCACCACCAACATCACCACCATCATCACCACCATCATCACCATCATCATCACCAACATCACCACCATCATCACCACCAACATCACCACCATCATCACCACCAACATCACCATCAACATCAACACCAACATCACCATCAACATCAACACCAACATCACCACCAACATCAACATCACCACTAACATCACCACCAACATCACCCCCAACATCACCATCAACATCAACATCACCACCAACATCACCACCAACATCACCACCAACATCACCATCAACATCAACATCACCACCAACATCACCACCAACATCACCACCAACATCACCACCAACATCACCACCATCACCATCATCACCACCAACATCACCACCAACATCACCACCATCATCACCACCAACATCACCATCAACATCAACATCACCACCAACATCACCACCAACATCACAACCAACATCACCACCATCATCACCACCAACATCACCACCAACATCAACACCAACATCACAACCAACATCACCACCACCAACATCAACATCACCACCAACATCAACACCACCACCAACATCAACACTACCACCAACATCACCACCAACATCACCACCATCATCACCACCAACATCACCACCAACATCACCACCAACATCACCACCAACATCAACACCAACACCAACATCACCATCAACATCAACATCACCACCAACATCACCACCAACATCAACACCAACATCACCATCACCACCAACATCAACACCAACATCACCACCAACATCACCACCAACATCACCACCAACATCAACACCAACATCACCACCAACATCACCACCAACATCAATATCAACATCACCATCACCACCAACATCAACACCAACACCAACATCACCACCAACATCTCCACCACATCACCACCAACATCACCACCAACATCAACACCAACATCACCATCACCACCAACATCACCATCAACACCAACACCAACATCAACACCAACATCACCATCACCACCAACATCAACACCAACACCAACATCACCACCAACATCTCCAACCAACATCACCACCAACATCACCACCAACATCAACACCAACATCACCATCACCACCAACATCACCATCAACACCAACACCAACATCAACACCAACATCAACATCACCACCAACATCACCACCAACATCAACACCATCACCACAAACATCACCACCAACATCACCATCAACATCACCACCAACATCAACATCACCACCAACACCAACATAACCACCAACATCACCACCAACACCAACATCACCATCAACATCACCACCAACATCATCACCAACATCACCACCAACATCACCATCACCACCACCACCAACATCACCACTAACATCACCACCAACATCAACATCACCATCACCACCAACATCAACATCACCATCAACATCACCACCAACATCACCACCAACATCACCACCAACATCAACACCAACATCACCATCAACATCACCATCAAGATCACCACCAACATCACCACCAACATCACCACCAACATCACCATCAACATCAACACCAACATCAACACCAACATCACCATCAACATCACCATCAACACCAACATCACCATCAACATCACCATCAACATCACCACCAACATCACCATCACCATCAACATCACCATCAACATCACCACCAACATCACCACCAACATCACCACCAACATCAACATCACCACCAACATCACATCACCACCAACATCACCATCAACATCACCACCAACATCACCACCAACATCACCACCAACATCACCACCAACATCACCCCCAACATCAACATCACCATCAACATCACCACCAACATCACCACCAACATCAACACCAACATCACCACCAACATCAACACCAACATCAACACCAACATCAACACCAACATCACCACCAACATCACCACCAACATCAACATCACCACCAACATCACCACCAACATCAACATCACCACCAACATCAACATCACCACCAACATCAACATCACCACCAACATCACCACCCACATCATCATCAACATCACCACCAACATCACCACCAACATCACCACCAACATCAACATCACCACCAACATCACCACCAACATCACCACCAACATCAACACCAACATCACCACCAACATCAACATCACCATCAACATCACCACCAACATCACCATCAACATCAACACCAACATCACCACCAACATCAACACCAACATCAACACCAACATCAACACAAACATCACCACCAACATCAACATCACCACCAACATCAACATCACCACCAACATCACCACCCACATCACCATCAACATCACCACCAACATCACCACCAACATCACCACCAACATCAACATCACCACCAACATCACCACCAACATCACCACCAACATCAACACCAACATCACCACCAACATCAACATCACCACCAACATCAGCACCAACATCACCACCAACATCAACATCACCACCAACATCAACATCACAATCACCACCAACATCACCATCAACATCACCATCAACATCACCACCAACATCAACATCACCATCAGCATCACAACCACCATCAATGACCACTAACATCAACATCAGAACCACCATCAACATCAGCATGATCATCACATTACCATCAACATCAACATCACCATCAACATCACCACCAACATCACAATCAACATCACCACCAACATCAACATCACCATCTACATCACCACCAACATCACCATCAACACCAACATCAACATCAACCATCACCATCAACATCACCACCAACATCAACATCACCATCAACATCACCACCAACATCACCATCAACATCACCATCAACATCACCACCAACATCACCATCAACATCAGCACAAATATCACTATCACCACCAACATCACCATCACCACCAACATCAACATCACCACCAACATCACCACCAACATCAACATCACCATCAACATCAATATCACCATCACTACCAACATCAACATCACCACCAACATCAACATCACCATCAACATCACCATCAACATCACCATCATCACCACCATCATCACCATCAACATCACCATCAACATCACCATCAACATCACCACCAACATCAACACCAACATCACCATCAACATCACCACCAACATCACCACCATCATCACCACCAACATCACCATCAACATCACCATCATCACCATCATCACCATCATCACCACCAACATCACCACCAACATCACCATCAACATCACCATCACCACCAACATCATCATCACCAACATCACCACCAACATCACCACCATCATCACCACCAACATCACCACCAACATCACCACCAACATCACCATCAACATCACCACCAACATCACCACCATCATCACCACCAACATCACCATCAACATCACCATCATCACCATCATCACCACCAACATCACCACCAACATCACCATCAACATCACCATCACCACCAACATCACCACCAACATCACCACCAACATCACCATCACCACCATCATCACCACCAACATCACCACCAACATCACCACCAACATCACCACCAACATCAACACCAACATCACCACCAACATCACCATCACCACCAACATCAACATCACCACCAACATCAACACCACCACCAACATCAACACCACCACCAACATCACCACCAACATCACCACCATCATCACCACCAACATCACCACGAACATCACCACAAACATCACCACCAACATCAACACCAACACCAACATCACCATCAACATCAACATCACCACCAACATCACCACCAACATCAACACCAACATCACCATCACCACCAACATCAACACCAACATCACCACCAACATCACCACCAACATCACCACCAACATCAACACCAACATCACCACCAACATCACCACCAACATCAACACCAACATCACCATCACCATCAACATCAACACCAACACCAACATCACCACCAACATCTCCACCAACATCACCACCAACATCACCACCAACATCAACACCAACATCACCATCACCACCAACATCACCATCAACACCAACATCAACATCAACACCAACACCAACATCACCATCACCACCAACATCAACACCAACACCAACATCACCACCAACATCTCCACCAACATCACCACCAACATCACCACCAACATCAACACCAACATCACCATCACCACCAACATCACCATCAACACCAACACCAACATCAACACCAACATCACCACCAACATCACCACCAACATCAACACCATCACCACAAACATCACCACCAACATCACCATCAACATCACCACCAACATCAACATCACCACTAACATCAACATCACCACCAACATCACCATCACCACCAACACCAACATCACCACCAACATCACCACCAACACCAACATCACCATCAACATCACCACCAACATCACCACCAACATCATCACCAACATCACCACCAACATCACCATCACCACCACCAACATCACCACTAACATCACCACCAACATCAACATCACCATCACCACCAACATCAACATCACCATCAACATCACCACCAACATCACCACCAACATCAACACCAACATCAACATCACCATCAAGATCACCACCAACATCACCACCAACATCACCACCAACATCACCATCAACATCACCATCAACATCAACACCAACATCAACACCAACATCACCATCAACATCACCATCAACACCAACATCACCATCAACATCACCATCAACATCACCACCAACATCACCATCACCATCACCATCAACATCACCACCAACATCACCACCAACATCACCACCAACATCAACATCACCATCAACATCACCACCAACATCATCACCACCATCATCACCAACATCACCATCACCACCAACATCACCACCATCATCACCACCATCATCACCATCATCATCACCAACATCACCACCATCATCACCACCATCATCACCATAATCACCACCAACATCACCATCAACATCAACACCAACATCACCATCAACATCAACACCAACATCACCACCAACATCAACATCACCACCAACATCACCACCAACATCACCACCAACATCACCATCAACATCACCACCAACATCACCACGAACATCACCACCAACATCACCATCAACATCACCACCAACATCACCACCAACATCGCCACCAACATCACCACCAACATCATCATCACCTCCACCATCATCACCATCATCACCACCAACATCACCACCAACATCAACACCAACATCAACACCAACATCAACACCAACATCACCACCAACATCACCACCAACATCACCACCATCACCATCATCACCACCAACATCACCACCAACATCACCACCAACATCACCACCATCATCACCACCAACATCACCATCAACATCACCACCAACATCACCACCACCAACATCACCACCAACATCACCACCAACATCACCACCATCATCACCACCAACATCACCACCATCATCACCACCAACATCACCATCAACATCAACACCAACATCACCACCAACATCAACACCAACATCACCACCAACATCAACATCACCACTAACATCACCACCAACATCACCACCAACATCACCACCAACATCACCACCAACATCACCACCAACATCACCACCAACATCACCATCAACATCAACATCACCACCAACATCACCACCAACATCACCACCAACATCACCACCATCATCACCAGCAACATCACCAACAACATCAACACCAACATCAACACCAACATCAACACCAACATCACCAACAACATCACCACCAACATCACCACCAACATCACCACCAACATCACCACCATCACCACCAACATCACCACCAACATCACCACCATCTTCACCACCAACATCACCATCAACATCACCACCAACATCACCATCAACATCACCACCAACATCACCACCAACATCACCACCAACATCACCACCAACATCAACACCAACATCACCATCACCACCAACATCAACACCAACATCAACACCAACATCACCACCAACATCACCACCAACATCACCACCAACATCAACACCAACATCACCACCAACATCACCACCAACATCAACACCAACATCACCATCACCACCAACATCAACACCTACACCAACATCTCCACCAACATCACCACCAACATCACCACCAACATCAACACCAACATCACCATCACCACCAACATCACCATCAACACCAACACCAACATCAACACCAACATCACCATCACCACCAACATCAACACCAACACCAACATCACCACCAACATCTCCACCAACATCACCACCAACATCACCACCAACATCAACACCAACATCACCATAACCACCAACATCACCATCAACACCAACACCAACATCAACACCAACATCAACATCACCACCAACATCACCACCAACATCAACACCATCACCACAAACATCACCACCAACATCACCATCAACATCACCACCAACATCAACATCACCACTAACATCAACATCACCACCAACATCACCATCACCACCAACACCAACATCACCACCAACATCACCACCAACACCAACATCACCATCAACATCACCACCAACATCACCACCAACATCATCACCAACATCACCACCAACATCACCACTAACATCACCACCAACATCAACATCACCATCACCACCAACATCACCATCAACATCACCACCAACATCACCACCAACATCAACACCAACATCACCATCAACATCACCATCAAGATCACCACCAACATCACCACCAACATCACCACCAACATCACCATCAACATCACCATCAACATCAACACCAACATCAACACCAACATCACCATCAACATCACCATCAACACCAACATCACCATCAACATCACCATCAACATCACCACCAACATCACCATCAACATCACCATCAACATCACCACCAACATCACCACCAACATCACCACCAACATCAACATCACCACCAACATCAACATCACCACCAACATCACCATCAACATCACCACCAACATCACCACCAACATCACCACCAACATCACCACCAACATCACCACCAACATCACCACCAACATCAACACCAACATCACCCCCAACATCACCACCAACATCACCACCACATCAACATCACCACCAACATCACCACCAACATCACCAACACAACATCACCACCAACATCAACATCACCACCAACATCAACATCACCACCAACATCACCACCAACATCACCATCAACATCACCACCAACATCACCACCAACATCACCACCAACATCAACATCACCACCAACATCACCACCAACATCACCACCAACATCAACACCAACATCACCACCAACATCAACATCACCATCAACATCACCACCAACATCACCATCAACATCAACACCAACATCACCACCAACATCAACACCAACATCAACACCAACATCAACACAAACATCACCATCAACATCAACATCACCATCAACATCACCACCAACATCACCACCAACATCAACACCAACATCAACACCAACATCACCATCAACATCACCATCAACATCACCACCAACATCAACACCAACATCACCACCAACATCAACATCACCACCAACATCAGCACCAACATCACCACCAACATCAACATCACCACCAACATCACAATCACCACCAACATCACCACCAACATCAACATCACCACCAACATCAACATCACAATCACCACCAACATCACCATCAACATCACCACCAACATCAACATCACCATCAGCATCACAACCACCATCAATGACCACTAACATCAACATCAGAACCACCATCAACATCAGCATGATCATCACATTACCATCAACATCAACATCACCATCAACATCACCACCAACATCACAATCAACATCACCACCAACATCAACATCACCATCTACATCACCACCAACATCACCATCAACACCAACATCAACATCAACCATCACCATCAACATCACCACCAACATCAACATCAACATCACCACCAACATCACCATCAACATCACCATCAACATCACCACCAACATCACCATCAACATCAGCACCAATATCACTATCACCACCAACATCACCATCACCACCAACATCAACATCACCACCAACATCACCACCAACATCAACATCACCATCAACATCAATATCACCATCACTACCAACATCAACATCACCACCAACATCAACATCACCATCAACATCACCATCAACATCACCATCATCACCACTATCATCACCATCAACATCACCATCAACATCACCATCAACATCACCACCAACATCACCACCAACATCACCATCAACATCACCACCAACATCACCACCATCATCACCACCAACATCACCATCAACATCACCATCATCACCATCATCACCACCAACATCACCACCAACATCACCATCAACAACACCATCACCACCAACATCATCATCACCAACATCACCACCAACATCACCACCATCATCACCACCAACATCACCACCAACATCACCACCAACATCACCATCAACATCACCACCAACATCACCACCATCATCACCACCAACATCACCATCAACATCACCATCATCACCATCATCACCACCAACATCACCACCAACATCACCATCAACATCACCATCACCACCAACATCACCACCAACATCACCACCAACATCACCATCACCACCATCATCACCACCAAAATCACCACCAACATCACCACCAACATCACCACCAACATCAACACCAACATCACCACCAACATCACCATCACCACCAACATCAACATCACCACCAACATCAACACCACCACCAACATCAACACCACCACCAACATCACCACCAACATCACCACCATCATCACCACCAACATCACCACGAACATCACCACAAACATCACCACCAACATCAACACCAACACCAACATCACCATCAACATCAACATCACCACCAACATCACCACCAACATCAACACCAACATCACCATCACCACCAACATCAACACCAACATCACCACCAACATCACCACCAACATCACCACCAACATCAACACCAACATCACCACCAACATCACCACCAACATCAACACCAACATCACCATCACCACTAACATCAACACCAACATCACCACCAACATCTCCACCAACATCACCACCAACATCACCACCAACATCAACACCAACATCACCATCACCACCAACATCAACACCAACACCAACATCACCACCAACATCTCCACCAACATCACCACCAACATCACCACCAACATCAACACCAACATCACCATCACCACCAACATCACCATCAACACCAACACCAACATCAACACCAACATCACCACCAACATCACCACCAACATCAACACCATCACCACAAACATCACCACCAACATCACCATCAACATCACCACCAACATCAACATCACCACTAACATCAACATCACCACCAACATCACCACCAACACCAACATCACCACCAACATCACCACCAACACCAACATCACCATCAACATCACCACCAACATCACCACCAACATCATCACCAACATCACCACCAACATCACCATCACCACCACCAACATCACCACTAACATCACCACCAACATCAACATCACCATCACCACCAACATCAACATCACCATCAACATCACCACCAACATCACCACCAACATCAACACCAACATCAACATCACCATCAAGATCACCACCAACATCACCACCAACATCACCACCAACATCACCATCAACATCACCATCAACATCATCATCAACACCAACATCACCATCAACATCACCATCAACATCACCACCAACATCACCATCACCATCAACATCACCATCAACATCACCACCAACATCACCACCAACATCACCACCAACATCAACATCACCACCAACATCAACATCACCACCAACATCACCATCAACATCACCACCAACATCACCACCAACATCACCACCAACATCACCATCAACATCACCACCAACATCACCACCAACATCACCACCAACATCAACACCAACATCACCCCCAACATCAACATCACCATCAACATCACCACCAACATCACCACCAACATCAACACCAACATCACCACCAACATCAACACCAACATCAACACCAACATCAACACCAAAATCACCATCAACATCACCACCAACATCACCACCAACATCAACATCACCACCAACATCACCACGAACATCAACATCACCACCAACATCAACATCACCACCAACATCAACATCACCACCAACATCACCACCAACATCACCATCAACATCACCACCAACATCACCACCAACATCAACATCACCACCAACATCACCACCAACATCACCACCAACATCAACACCAACATCACCACCAACATCAACATCACCATCACCACCAACATCACCATCAACATCAACACCAACATCACCACCAACATCAACACCAACATCAACACAAACATCACCATCAACATCACCATCAACATCACCACCAACATCACCACCAACATCAACACCAACATCAACACCAACATCACCATCAACATCACCATCAACATCACCACCAACATCAACACCAACATCACCACCAACATCAACATCACCACCAACATCAGCACCAACATCACCACCAACATCAACATCACCACCAACATCAACATCACAATCACCACCAACATCACCATCAACATCACCATCAACATCACCACCAACATCAACATCACCATCAGCATCACAACCACCATCAATGACCACTAACATCAACATCAGAACCACCATCAACATCAGCATGATCATCACATTACCATCAACATCAACATCACCATCAACATCACCACCAACATCACAATCAACATCACCACCAACATCAATATCACCATCTACATCACCACCAACATCACCATCAACACCAACATCAACATCAACCATCACCATCAACATCACCACCAACATCACCATCAACATCACCATAAACATCACCACCAACATCACCATCAACATCAGCACCAATATCACTATCACCACCAACATCACCATCACCACCAACATCAACATCACCACCAACATCACCACCAACATCAACATCACCATCAACATCAATATCACCATCACTACCAACATCAACATCACCACCAACATCAACATCACCATCAACATCACCATCAACATCACCACCATCATCACCACCATCATCACCATCAACATCACCATCAACATCACCACCAACATCACCACCAACATCACCATCAACATCACCACCAATCATCACCACCAACATCACCATCAAAATCACCATCATCACCATCATCACCACCAACATCACCACCAACAACATCACCATCAACATCACCACCAACATCATCATCACCAACATCACCACCAACATCACCACCATCATCACCACCAACATCACCACCAACATCACCACCAACATCACCAACAACATCACCACCAACATCACCACCATCATCACCACCAACATCACCATCAACATCACCATCATCACCATCATCACCACCAACATCACCACCAACATCACCATCAACATCACCATCACCACCAACATCACCACCAACATCACCACCAACATCACCATCACCACCATCATCACCACCAACATCACCACCAACATCACCACCAACATCAACACCAACATCACCACCAACATCACCATCACCACCAACATCAACATCACCACCAACATCAACACCACCACCAACATCAACACCACCACCAACATCACCACCAACATCACCACCATCATCACCACCAACATCACCACCATCATCACCACCAACATCACCACCAACATCACCACAAACATCAACATCACCACCAACATCAGCACCAACATCACCACCAACATCAACATCACCACCAACATCAACATCACAATCACCACCAACATCACCATCAACATCACCATCAACATCACCACCAACATCAACATCACCATCAGCATCACAACCACCATCAATGACCACTAACATCAACATCAGAACCACCATCAACATCAGCATGATCATCACATTACCATCAACATCAACATCACCATCAACATCACCACCAACATCACAATCAACATCACCACCAACATCAATATCACCATCTACATCACCACCAACATCACCATCAACACCAACATCAACATCAACCATCACCATCAACATCACCACCAACATCACCATCAACATCACCATAATCATCACCACCAACATCACCATCAACATCAGCACCAATATCACTATCACCACCAACATCACCATCACCACCAACATCAACATCACCACCAACATCACCACCAACATCAACATCACCATCAACATCAATATCACCATCACTACCAACATCAACATCACCACCAACATCAACATCACCATCAACATCACCATCAACATCACCACCATCATCACCACCATCATCACCATCAACATCACCATCAACATCACCACCAACATCACCACCAACATCACCATCAACATCACCACCAACATCACCACCATCATCACCACCAACATCACCATCAAAATCACCATCATCACCATCATCACCACCAACATCACCACCAACATCACCATCAACATCACCACCAACATCATCATCACCAACATCACCACCAACATCACCACCATCATCACCACCAACATCACCACCAACATCACCACCAACATCACCAACAACATCACCACCAACATCACCACCATCATCACCACCAACATCACCATCAACATCACCATCATCACCATCATCACCACCAACATCACCACCAACATCACCATCAACATCACCATCACCACCAACATCACCACCAACATCACCACCAACATCACCATCACCACCATCATCACCACCAACATCACCACCAACATCACCACCAACATCAACACCAACATCACCACCAACATCACCATCACCACCAACATCAACATCACCACCAACATCAACACCACCACCAACATCAACACCACCACCAACATCACCACCAACATCACCACCATCATCACCACCAACATCACCACCATCATCACCACCAACATCACCACCAACATCACCACAAACATCACCACCAACATCAACACCAACATCAACATCACCACCAACATCACCACCAACATCAACACCAACATCACCATCACCACCAACATCAACACCAACATCACCACCAACATCACCACCAACATCACCACCAACATCAACACCAACATCACCACCAACATCATCACCAACATCAACACCAACATCACCATCACCACCAACATCAACACCAACACCAACATCACCACCAACATCTCCACCAACATCACCACCAACATCACCACCAACATCAACACCAACATCACCATCACCACCAACATCACCATCAACACCAACACCAACATCAACACCAACATCACCATCACCACCAACATCAACAACAACACCAACATCACCACCAACATCTCCACCAACATCACCACCAACATCACCACCAACATCAACACCAACATCACCATCACCACCAACATCACCATCAACACCAACACCAACATCAACACCAACATCACCACCAACATCACCACCAACATCAACACCATCACCACAAACATCACCACCAACATCACCATCAACATCACCACCAACATCAACATCACCACTAACATCAACATCACCACCAACATCACCATCACCACCAACACCAACATCACCACCAACATCACCACCAACACCAACACACCATCAACATCACCACCAACATCACCACCAACATCATCACCAACATCACCACCAACATCACCATCACCACCACCAACATCACCACTAACATCACCACCAACATCAACATCACCATCACCACCAACATCAACATCACCATCAACATCACCACCAACATCACCACCAACATCAACACCAACATCACCATCAACATCACCACCAACATCACCACCAACATCACCACCAACATCACCATCAATATCACCATCAACATCAACACCAACATCAACACCAACATCACCATCAACATCACCATCAACACCAACATCACCATCAACATCACCATCAACATCACCACCAACATCACCATCACCATCAACATCACCATCAACATCACCACCAACATCACCACCAACATCACCACCAACATCAACATCACAACCAACATCAACATCACCACCACATCACCATCAACATCACCACCAACATCACCACCAACATCACCACCAACATCACCATCAACATCACCACCATCACCACCAACACATCACCACCAACATCACCACCAACATCAACACCAACATCACCCCCAACATCAAAATCACCATCAACATCACCACCAACATCACCACCAACATCAACACCAACATCACCACCAACATCAACACCAACATCAACACCAACATCAACACCAAAATCACCATCAACATCACCACCAACATCACCACCAACATCAACATCACCACCAACATCACCACCAACATCAACATCACCACCAACATCAACATCACCACCAACATCACCACCAACATCACCATCAACATCACCACAACATCACCACCAACATCACCACCAACATCAACATCACCACCAACATCACCACCAACATCACCACCAACATCAACACCAACATCACCACCAACATCAACATCACCATCAACATCACCACTAACATCACCATCAACATCATCACCAACATCACCACCAACATCAACACCAACATCAACACCAACATCAACACAAACATCACCATCAACATCAACATCACCATCAACATCACCACCAACATCACCACCAACATCAACACCAACATCAACACCAACATCACCATCAACATCACCATCAACATCACCACCAACATCAACACCAACATCACCACCAACATCAACATCACCACCAACATCAGCACCAACATCACCACCAACATCAACATCACCACCAACATCAACATCACAATCACCACCAACATCACCATCAACATCACCATCAACATCACCACCAACATCACCACAAACATCACCACCAACATCAACACCAACATCAACATCACCACCAACATCACCACCAACATCAACACCAACATCACCATCACCACCAACATCAACACCAACATCACCACCAACATCACCACCAACATCACCACCAACATCAACACCAACATCACCACCAACATCATCACCAACATCAACACCAACATCACCATCACCACCAACATCAACACCAACACCAACATCACCACCAACATCTCCACCAACATCACCACCAACATCACCACCAACATCAACACCAACATCACCATCACCACCAACATCACCATCAACACCAACACCAACATCTACCAACCCAACATCACCATCACCACCAACATCAACAACAACACCAACATCACCACCAACATCTCCACCAACATCACCACCAACATCACCACCAACATCAACACCAACATCACCATCACCACCAACATCACCATCAACACCAACACCAACATCAACACCAACATCACCACCAACATCACCACCAACATCAACACCATCACCACAAACATCACCACCAACATCACCATCAACATCACCACCAACATCAACATCACCACTAACATCAACATCACCACCAACATCACCATCACCACCAACACCAACATCACCACCAACATCACCACCAACACCAACATCACCATCAACATCACCACCAACATCACCACCAACATCATCACCAACATCACCACCAACATCACCATCACCACCACCAACATCACCACTAACATCACCACCAACATCAACATCACCATCACCACCAACATCAACATCACCATCAACATCACCACCAACATCACCACCAACATCAACACCAACATCACCATCAACATCACCACCAACATCACCACCAACATCACCACCAACATCACCATCAATATCACCATCAACATCAACACCAACATCAACACCAACATCACCATCAACATCACCATCAACACCACATCACCATCAACATCACCATCAACATCACCACCAACATCACCATCACCATCAACATCACCATCAACATCACCACCAACATCACCACCAACATCACCACCAACATCAACATCACAACCAACATCAACATCACCACCAACATCACCATCAACATCACCACCAACATCACCACCAACATCACCACCAACATCACCATCAACATCACCACCATCACCACCAACATCACCACCAACATCACCACCAACATCAACACCAACATCACCCCCAACATCAAAATCACCATCAACATCACCACCAACATCACCACCAACATCAACACCAACATCACCACCAACATCAACACCAACATCAACACCAACATCAACACCAAAATCACCATCAACATCACCACCAACATCACCACCAACATCAACATCACCACCAACATCACCACCAACATCAACATCATCACCAACATCAACATCACCACCAACATCACCACCAACATCACCATCAACATCACCACCAACATCACCACCAACATCACCACCAACATCAACATCACCACCAACATCACCACCAACATCACCACCAACATCAACACCAACATCACCACCAACATCAACATCACCATCAACATCACCACTAACATCACCATCAACATCATCACCAACATCACCACCAACATCAACACCAACATCAACACCAACATCAACACAAACATCACCATCAACATCAACATCACCATCAACATCACCACCAACATCACCACCAACATCAACACCAACATCAACACCAACATCACCATCAACATCACCATCAACATCACCACCAACATCAACACCAACATCACCACCAACATCAACATCACCACCAACATCAGCACCAACATCACCACCAACATCAACATCACCACCAACATCAACATCACAATCACCACCAACATCACCATCAACATCACCATCAACATCACCACCAACATCAACATCAGCATCACAACCACCATCAATGACCACTAACATCAACATCGGATCCACCATCAACATCAGCATGATCATCACATTACCATCAACATCACCATCAACATCACCACCAACATCACTATCAACATCACCACCAACATCAACATCACCATCTACATCACCACCAACATCACCATCAACACCAACATCAACATCAACCATCACCATCAACATCACCACCAACATCAACATCACCATCAACATCACCACCAACATCACCATCAACATCACCATCAACATCACCACCAACATCACCACCAACATCACCACCAACATCAACATCACCACCAACATCACCACCAACATCACCACCAACATCAACACCAACATCACCACCACATCAACATCACCATCAACATCACCACTAACATCACCATCAACATCATCACCAACATCACCACCAACATCAACACCAACATCAACACCAACATCAACACAAACATCACCATCAACATCAACATCACCATCACATCACCACCAACATCACCACCAACATCAACACCAACATCAACACCAACATCACCATCAACATCACCATCAACATCACCACCAACATCACCACCAACATCACCACCAACATCAACATCACCACCAACATCAGCACCAACATCACCACCAACATCAACATCACCACCAACATCAACATCACAATCACCACCAACATCACCATCACATCACCATCAACATCCACCACCAACATCAACATCAGCATCACAACCACCATCAATGACCACTAACATCAATAGCATCAGATTCACCACACACATCATCACATTACCATCAACATCACCATCAACATCACCACCAACATCACAATCAACATCACCACCAACATCAACATCACCATCTACATCACCACCAACATCACCATCAACACCAACATCAACATCAACCATCACCATCAACATCACCACCAACATCAACATCACCATCACATCACCACCAACATCACCATCAACATCACCATCAACATCACCACCACCATCACCATCAACATCAGCACCAATATCACTATCACCACCAACATCACCATCACCACCAACATCAACATCACCACCAACATCACCACCAACATCAACATCACCATCAACATCAATATCACCATCACTACCAACATCAACATCACCACCAACATCAACATCACCATCAACATCACCATCAACATCACCACCATCATCACCACCATCATCACCATCAACATCACCATCAACATCACCATCAACATCACCACCAACATCACCACCAACATCACCATCAACATCACCACCAACATCACCACCATCATCACCACCAACATCACCATCAACATCACCATCATCACCATCATCACCACCAACATCACCACCAACATCACCATCAACATCACCATCACCACCAACATCATCATCACCAACATCACCACCAACATCACCACCATCATCACCACCAACATCACCACCAACATCACCACCAACATCACCATCAACATCACCACCAACATCACCACCATCATCACCACCAACATCACCATCAACATCACCATCATCACCATCATCACCACCAACATCACCACCAACATCACCATCAACATCACCATCACCACCAACATCACCACCAACATCACCACCAACATCACCATCACCACCATCATCACCACCAACATCACCACCAACATCACCACCAACATCACCACCAACATCAACACCAACATCACCACCAACATCACCATCACCACCAACATCAACATCACCACCAACATCAACACCACCACCAACATCAACACCACCACCAACATCACCACCAACATCACCACCATCATCACCACCAACATCACCACCATCATCACCACCAACATCACCACCAACATCACCACAAACATCACCACCAACATCAACACCAACACCAACATCACCATCAACATCAACATCACCACCAACATCACCACCAACATCAACACCAACATCACCATCACCACCAACATCAACACCAACATCACCACCAACATCACCACCAACATCACCACCAACATCAACACCAACATCACCACCAACATCACCACCAACATCAACACCAACATCACCATCACCACCAACATCAACAACAACAACAACACCAACATCACCACCAACATCTCCACCAACATCACCACCAACATCACCACCAACATCAACACCAACATCACCATCACCACCAACATCACCATCAACACCAACACCACATCAACACCAACATCACCATCACCACCAACATCAACACCAACATCACCACCAACATCTCCACCAACATCACCACCAACATCACCACCAACATACATCACCACCATCATCACCACCAACATCACCACCAACATCAACACCAACATCACCACCAACATCAACATCACCATCACCATCAACATCAACATCACCATCAACATCACCACCAACATCACCACCAACATCAACACCAACATCAACACCAACATCACCATCAACATCACCATCAACATCACCACCAACATCAACACCAACATCACCACCAACATCAACATCACCACCAACATCAGCACCAACATCACCACCAACATCAACATCACCACCAACATCAACATCACAATCACCACCAACATCACCATCAACATCACCATCAACATCACCACCAACATCAACATCATCATCACAACCACCATCAATGACCACTAACATCAACATCAGATCCACCATCAACATCAGCATGATCATCACATTACCATCAACATCACCATCAACATCACCACCAACATCACAATCAACATCACCACCAACATCAACATCACCATCTACATCACCACCAACATCACCATCAACACCAACATCAACATCAACCATCACCATCAACATCACCACCAACATCAACATCACCATCAACATCACCACCAACATCACCATCAACATCACCATCAACATCACCACCAACATCACCATCAACATCAGCACCAATATCACTATCACCACCAACATCACCATCACCACCAACATCAACATCACCACCAACATCACCACCAACATCAACATCACCATCAACATCAATATCACCATCACTACCAACATCAACATCACCACCAACATCAACATCACCATCAACATCACCACCATCATCACCACCATCATCACCATCAACATCACCATCAACATCACCATCAACATCACCACCAACATCACCACCAACATCACCATCAACATCACCACCAACATCACCACCATCATCACCACCAACATCACCATCAACATCACCATCATCACCATCATCACCACCACCAACATCACCACCAACATCACCATCAACATCACCATCACCACCAACATCATCATCACCAACATCACCACCAACATCACCACCATCATCACCACCAACATCACCACCAACATCACCACCAACATCACCATCAACATCACCACCAACATCACCACCATCATCACCACCAACATCACCATCAACATCACCATCATCACCATCATCACCACCAACATCACCACCAACATCACCATCAACATCACCACCAACATCACCACCAACATCACCACCAACATCACCATCACCACCATCATCACCACCAACATCACCACCAACATCACCACCAACATCACCACCAACATCAACACCAACATCACCACCAACATCACCATCACCACCAACATCAACATCACCACCAACATCAACACCACCACCAACATCAACACCACCACCAACATCACCACCAACATCACCACCATCATCACCACCAACATCACCACCATCATCACCACCAACATCACCACCAACATCACCACAAACATCACCACCAACATCAACACCAACACCAACATCACCATCAACATCAACATCACCACCAACATCACCACCAACATCAACACCAACATCACCATCACCACCAACATCAACACCAACATCACCACCAACATCACCACCAACATCACCACCAACATCAACACCAACATCACCACCAACATCACCACCAACATCAACACCAACATCACCATCACCACCAACATCAACAACAACAACACCAACATCACCACCAACATCTCCACCAACATCACCACCAACATCACCACCAACATCAACACCAACATCACCATCACCACCAACATCACCATCAACACCAACACCAACATCAACACCAACATCACCATCACCACCAACATCAACACCAACATCACCACCAACATCTCCACCAACATCACCACCAACATCACCACCAACATTAACACCAACATCACCATCACCACCAACATCACCATCAACACCAACACCAACACCAACATCAACACCAACATCACCACCAACATCACCACCAACATCAACACCATCACCACAAACATCACCACCAACATCACCATCAATATCACCACCAACATCAACATCACCACTAACATCAACATCACCACCAACATCACCATCACCACCAACACCAACATCACCACCAACATCACCACCTACACCAACATCACCATCAACATCACCACCAACATCACCACCAACATCATCACCAACATCACCACCAACATCACCATCACCACCACCAACATCACCACTAACATCACCACCAACATCAACATCACCATCACCACCAACATCAACATCACCACCAACATCACCACCAACATCAACACCAACATCACCATCAACATCACCATCAAGATCACCACCAACATCACCACCAACATCACCACCAACATCACCATCAACATCACCATCAACATCAACACCAACATCAACACCAACATCACCATCAACATCACCATCAACACCAACATCACCATCAACATCACCATCAACATCACCACCAACATCACCATCAACATCACCATCAACATCACCATCAACATCACCACCAACATCAGCACCAACATCACCACCAACATCACCACCAACATCAACATCACCACCAACATCAACATCACCACCAACATCACCACCAACATCACCACCAACATCACCACCAACATCACCACCAACATCACCACCAACATCAACACCAACATCACCCCCAACATCAACATCACCATCAACATCACCACCAACATCACCACCAACATCAACACCAACATCACCACCAACATCAACACCAACATCAACACCAACATCAACACCAACATCACCATCAACATCACCACCAACATCACCACCAACATCAACATCACCACCTACATCACCACCAACATCAACATCACCACCAACATCAACATCACCACCAACATCAACATCACCACCAACATCACCATCACCACCAACATCACCACCAACATCACCACCAACATCACCACCAACATCAACATCACCACCAACATCACCACCAACATCACCACCAACATCAACACCAACATCACCACCAACATCACCACCAACATCAACATCACCATCAACATCACCACCAACATCACCATCAACATCAACACCAACATCACCACCAACATCAACACCAACATCAACACCAACATCAACACAAACATCACCATCAACATCAACATCACCATCAACATCACCACCAACATCACCACCAACATCAACACCAACATCACCATCAACATCACCATCAACATCACCACCAACATCAACACCAACATCACCACCAACATCAACATCACCACCAACATCAGCACCAACATCACCACCAACATCAACATCACCACCAACATCAACATCACAATCACCACCAACATCACCATCAACATCACCATCAACATCACCACCAACATCAACATCACCATCAGCATCACAACCACCATCAATGACCACTAACATCAACATCAGAACCACCATCAACATCAGCATGATCATCACATTACCATCAACATCAACATCACCATCAACATCACCACCAACATCACAATCAACATCACCACCAACACCAACATCACCACCAACATCTCCACCAACATCACCACCAACATCACCACCAACATCAACACCAACATCACCATCACCACCAACATCACCATCAACACCAACATCAACACCAACATCACCACCAACATCACCACCAACATCAACACCATCACCACAAACATCACCACCAACATCACCATCAACATCACCACCAACATCAACATCACCACTAACATCAACATCACCACCAACATCACCATCACCACCAACACCAACATCACCACCAACATCACCACCTACACCAACATCACCATCAACATCACCACCAACATCACCACCAACATCATCACCAACATCACCACCAACATCACCATCACCACCACCAACATCACCACTAACATCACCACCAACATCAACATCACTATCACCACCAACATCAACATCACCACCAACATCACCACCAACATCAACACCAACATCACCATCAACATCACCACCAACATCACCACCAACATCACCACCAACATCACCATCAACATCACCATCAACATCAACACCAACATCAACACCAACATCACCATCAACATCACCATCAACACCAACATCACCATCAACATCACCATCAACATCACCACCAACATCACCATCAACATCACCATCAACATCACCATCAACATCACCACCAACATCACCACCAACATCACCACCAACATCACCACCAACATCAACATCACCACCAACATCAACATCACCACCAACATCACCACCAACATCACCACCAACATCACCATCAACATCACCACCAACATCACCACCAACATCACCACCAACATCACCACCAACATCAACACCAACATCACCCCCAACATCAACATCACCATCAACATCACCACCAACATCACCACCAACATCAACACCAACATCACCACCAACATCAACACCAACATCAACACCAACATCAACACCAACATCACCATCAACATCACCACCAACATCACCACCAACATCAACATCACCACCTACATCACCACCAACATCAACATCACCACCAACATCACCACCAACATCAACATCACCACCAACATCACCATCACCACCAACATCACCACCAACATCACCACCAACATCAACATCACCACCAACATCACCACCAACATCACCACCAACATCAACACCAACATCACCACCAACATCAACATCACCATCAACATCACCACCAACATCACCATCAACATCAACACCAACATCACCACCAACATCAACACCAACATCAACACCAACATCAACACAAACATCACCATCAACATCACCATCAACATCACCACCAACATCACCACCAACATCAACACCAACATCACCATCAACATCTCCATCAACATCACCACCAACATCAACACCAACATCACCACCAACATCAACATCACCACCAACATCAGCACCAACATCACCACCAACATCAACATCACCACCAACATCAACATCACAATCACCACCAACATCACCATCAACATCACCATCAACATCACCACCAACATCAACATCACCATCAGCATCACAACCACCATCAATGACCACTAACATCAACATCAGAACCACCATCAACATCAGCATGATCATCACATTACCATCAACATCAACATCACCATCAACATCACCACCAACATCACAATCAACATCACCACCAACATCAACATCACCATCTACATCACCACCAACATCACCATCAACACCAACATCAACATCACCATCAACATCACCACCAACATCAACATCACCATCACCACCAACATCACCATCAACATCACCATCAACATCACCACCAACATCACCATCAATATCAGCACCAATATCACTATCACCACCAACATCACCATCACCACCAACATCAACATCACCACCAACATCACCACCAACATCAACATCAATATCACCATCACTACCAACATCAACATCACCACCAACATCAACATCACCATCAACATCACCATCAACATCAACACCAACATCACCACCAACATCACCATTAACATCATACACCATCACCATGAACAACACCACAAAGATCATACACATCATTAACAACACTACCACCAACATCAACACCATCATTATCAACATCACCAGCAT
Organism: Petromyzon marinus; assembly: GCF_048934315.1. Taxonomy (NCBI): domain Eukaryota; kingdom Metazoa; phylum Chordata; class Hyperoartia; order Petromyzontiformes; family Petromyzontidae; genus Petromyzon; species Petromyzon marinus. The sequence goes on along the minus strand of NC_133730.1, from coordinate 10,447,390 downwards.
CATCAACGTCACAAACACCATCAATGACCACTAACATCAACATCAGACCCACCAACAACATCAGCATCATCACCACATCACCACCATCAACATCAGAACCATCTCGACTTAAAACTTTTACGACTGCAGGAAATCTTATTATTTGGGCTCTTTCGGTAAAGTCACGTAGATCGGTTCAAAGAAAATAACAAAAAGCTACGACGTTTCGATCGCAACACAAGCGGTCGTCATCAGGAAAAGGGGGTTAGCCTCTAAAGGCAAATTGTTTGCAAAGGTTTAAAATGGGCGTAGCCCAAATGTCAGCAGCCAATGAGAATGTGAGTGGTGGGCGGCAACCGCGACGGTGGTGGGTTTTCCACCAATCAGAGGGCTGCCAGGTAAAAATTAGCATATTAATGTGAAAGAGTAGCATGAGAGAGTAGCATGTAGATGTGAAAGAGTATCATGCTACTCTCTCACATCAACATGCTACTCTCTCACATTAACACGCTACTCTCTCACATTAACACGCTACTCTCTCACATTAACACGCTACTCTCTCACATTAACATGCTACTCACATTAACATGCTACTCTCTCACATCAACATGCTACTCTCTCACATTAACACGCTACTCTCTCACATTAACACGCTACTCTCTCACATTAACACGCTACTCTCTCACATTAACACGCTACTCTCTCACATTAACACGCTACTCTCTCACATTAACATGCTACTCTCTCACATTAACATGCTACACTCTCACATTAACGTGGCTCTCACCTGCACGTGACTCTCACCTGCACGTGACGGTGCCACAGCTCGAGGTGTCGCCTCTGCGGGATCACGTGACCCTGGTCGAGTGCCCGGCGCAGCTCCTCCTGCACGTGCAGCACTGACAGCGAGGGGGGAGGGGGAGTGCAGCAGAGTGGATTCGAATTCATGGGAGTGTGGGTAGTGTATCAGCATGTGCGTTTAGTATCACAATGTTGTATTTAGACTGCAGGAGGAATCCGATGAGCTATGAAGCTCTTCTTTCCACAGATGTCCAGTAGGGGGCACGGGGTCAGAACGTGACACTAACAAACAACACAAAAAACACGACAGGAGAATAGGAGTGCAAAGTACAGGGAAGGTAAATCAATTACTTTAAACACACACACACAAATACAACGAACACTGTTGATTGGGTCGCTCGGTAAAGCCATGTAGATAGAACAAATAATAAAAAACATTCACGACGTTTCGATCGCAACACGAGCAATCGTCATCAGGTGAAAACGAATATCACGCGGGAGAGCTGCTGAGGCAGCAGCATGTTGTTATATAGGCCTGAGATGGGTGCAGCCCAAGCGTAAGTGGGCGGGGCCAGAGATAGAATTTGCATGTCAATGTAAGATCACCAACACTTACTTCAACTAGAATGGAACATTCTACAAACAAGTTGAAGGTACCCCAATGGGTTCGCCCTTATCTCCAGTTGTAGTCAATGTTTTCATGGACAAAATCTTGAGACGGATGCGGCGGTTCGCTTACATTGACATGCTAATCTCTCCCAATACAATGGCCACTTCTACAGCTGCTGCGTCGTCGTGGCAGTATCCCAGCTCTCCGATCTTACATTGACATGCAAATTCCATCTCTAGCCCCGCCCACTTACCCTTGGGCTACACCCATCTCAAACCTACGTAACACCCTGCCTGAGCAGCTCTCCGATCTTACATTGACATGCAAATTCCATCTCTAGCCCCGCCCACTTACCCTTGGGCTACACCAGGGGTCGGGAACCTATGGCTCGCGAGCCAGATGTGGCTCTTTTGATGATTGCATATGGCTCGCAGATAAAACAAAATATTCTCACTTGTTTTAATCCATCCATCGATTTTTCACTGCGCATGTCCTGTTCAGGGCTGCAGGAGCAATTGTCCATTATTTTAATTGGATGATACTGGCCTACGTTTGCCGTTGCTGGGTAAAATAGGTAAACGCCCCCTTTTGAATCAGTCTGAGACTGCGTCTGCTCGGTCATTAGCTCAAAGCTAACCCTTCGACGAAGAAGATGGCGAAAAGAAAAAAAGACGACGAGTATCGTACATTTCAGGACGAATGGACCGAAGAATTCGCCTTTGTGGAGAGAGCGGGTTCTGCGGTGTGTCTAATTTGCAATGACAAAATTACATCGTTGAAACGGTCGAATGTAAAGCGGCACTTCGACACGCGCCACGCTACCTTTGCATCAAAATACCCTGCGGGAGACAGCAGAAAGAAAGCGTGCCAAGAGCTTCTGAGCAGGGTGCAAGCTAGCCAGCAGCAACTCCGCGTATGGACCCGGCAAGGTGACTATAATTCGGCTAGCTTTGCTGGTTCTTTAGCAATAGTGAGGAACGGAAAACCATTCACAGATGGCGAGTATGCTAAAACGTTCATGCTGGATGTAGCCAATGAACTTTTGATGATCTTCCGAACAAAGACAAGATAATCAAACGGATACAAGACATGCCTCTGTCGGCAAGAACTGTTCATGATCGTACCATCGTAATGGCAAACAAAGTGGAGGAAACGCAAGTGAAGGACATAAATGCAGCGCCGTTCTTTTCTCTGGCTTTGGATGAGTCAACAGACGTGAGCCATTTGTCGCAGTTCAGCGTGATTGCAAGATATGCTGTTGGTGACACACTGCGCGAAGAAAGTCTTGCTGTTCTGCCATTAAAAGGGTCCACAAGAGGTGAGGATTTATTCAAGTCTTTCATGGAGTTTGCTCAAGAAAAAAGTCTACCTATGGATAAACTTCTCTCAGTGTGTACTGATGGTGCTCCGTGTATGGTGGGGAAAAACAAAGGATTTGTGGCGCTTCTCCGTGAACATGAAAATAGACCCATCCTAAGTTTCCATTGCATTATACACCAGGAGGCACTTTGTGCTCAGATGTGTGACAGGCAGTTTGGCGAAGTGATGTCGCTGGTCATTCGTGTGATCAACTTTATTGTTGCCCGAGCCTTAAATGATCGCCAGTTTAAAACACTGCTGGATGAAGTTGTAAATAACTATCCTGGTCTGCTTTTGCACAGCAATGTGCGTTGGTTGTCAAGAGGGAAGGTGCTTAGCCGTTTTGCGGCTTGCCTGAACGAAATCCGGACTTTCCTTGAAATGAAAGGCGTCGGGCATCCTGAGCTAGCCGACACCGAGTGGCTCCTCAAGTTTTACTATCTCGTAGATCTGACTGAACATCTGAACCAGCTCAACGTGAAAATGCAAGGCATTGGAAATACAGTGTTATCCCTTCAACAAGCTGTATTTGCTTTTGAAAACAAGCTGGAGCTTTTCATCACGGATCTTGAAACAGGTCGTTTACTACATTTTGAAAAACTGAGCCAATTTAAAGATGCATGCACAGCAAGTGAGCCCATTCAAAACCTTGATCTCCACCAGCTAGCTGGCTGCACATCCAGTCTCCTACAGTCCTTCAAAGCACGCTTTGGAGAATTTCGTGAGCACACTCGTCTTTTTAAGTTCATCACCCATCCAAACGAGTGTTCACTGAACACAGCCGACCTGAATTACATCCCTGGTGTCTCCGTCAGAGATTTTGAAGCAGAAGTGGCTGACCTGAAGGCCTCAGACATGTGGGTGAATAAGTTCAAGTCACTGAATGAAGATTTGGAAAGAATCACACGACAGAAAGCGGAGTTGGCGAGCAAGCACATGTGGACAGAAATGAAAAAACTCCAACCCGAAGACCAGCTGATTCTCAAAACTTGGAACGCGCTTCCTGTCACATACCACACACTGCAGCGTGTGAGTATTGCTGTATTGACCATGTTTGGATCTACGTATGCATGTGAGCAGTCATTCTCACATCTTAAAAACATCAAGTCCAACCTACGATCACGTTTAACGGATGAAAGCCTCAACGCTTGCATGAAGCTTAACCTCACCAAGTACCAACCCGACTACAAAGACATCAGCAAATCCATGCAGCACCATAAGTCGCATTAATGGTGAGTGTTATAACAACATTATTTAAAAGAATAAATTCAGAGGCTTATTATACTGACATTTAGTTGAATTCACTTTTAAAATATATTATATGGCTCTCACTGAAATAAATTTCCAAATTTTTTGCTTTCATGGCTCTCTTAGTCAAAAAGGTTCCCGACCCCTGGGCTACACCCATCTCAAACCTACGTAACACCCTGCCTGAGCAGCTCTCCGATCTTACATTGACATGCAAATTCCATCTCTAGCCCCGCCCACTTACCCTTGGGCTACACCCATCTCAAACCTATGTAACATCCTGCTTGAGCAGCTCTCCGATCTTACATTGACATGCAAATTCCATCTCTAGCCCCGCCCACTTACCCTTGGGCTACACCCATCTCAAACCTACGTAACACCTTGCTTGAGCAGCTCTCCGATCTTACATTGACATGCAAATTCCAGCTCTAGCCCCGCCCACTTACCCTTGGGCTACACCCATCTCAAACCTACACAACATCCTGCTTGAGCAGCTCTCCGATCTTACATTGACATGCAAATTCCATCTCTAGCCCCGCCCACTTTCCCTTGGGCTACACCCATCTCAAACCTAGGCAACATCCTGCTTGAGCAGCTCTTCTGCGTGATATTTTGTTCACCTGATGACGATTGCTTGTGTTGCAATCAAAACGTCGTAATATTGTTATATATTATTTGTTCTGTCTAGGTGGCTTTACCGAAAGACCCAAAGAATATGAATTCCTGCAGTCACGAAAGCTTGAAGTGAACAAGGAACACTGTTTTATCTGACCACGAAGACAGTCACTTGTTTTTCAGAAGCTACGTTTAGGAGAATGCTTTTCAATTCAGGAAGTGTATTTACAGTTTAGTGCAGCAGAACGGCACAGGTGGGTGCAGGAGCAGAGTGAAGGAGGAGAGTGAAGGAGAGAGTGAAGGAGAGAGTGAAGGAGAGAGTGAAGGAGAGAGTGAAGGAGGAGAGTGAGGGAGAGAGTGAAGGAGAGAGTGAAGGAGAGAGTGAAGGAGGAGAGTGAAGGAGAGAGTGAAGGAGGAGAGTGAAGGAGAGAGTGAAGGAAAGAGTGAAGGAGAGTGAAGGAGAGAGTGAAGGAGAGAGTGAAGGAGAGAATGAAGGAGAGAGTAAAGGAAAGAGTGAAGGAGAGTGTGAAGGAGAGAGTGAAGGAGAGAGTGAAGGAGGAGAGTGAAGGAGAGTGTGAAGGAGAGAGTGAAGGAGAGAGTGAAGGAGGACAGTGAAGGAGGAGAGTGAAGGAGAGAGTGAAGGAGAGAGTGAAGGAGAGAGTGAAGGAGAGTGTGAAGGAGGCCCTCACGCTGGAAGCTGATTCTCCGCATGTGCAGTAGGAACCGGGTCCGGGCCGCCCTCAGCTCCTGCTCCCAGCGCTCCTTCTCCTCCTCCAGCGCCCGCACCACGGCAAGGGACTGCTGCAGGAGGGACCCCGCTGGCCCCCCTCGCTCCCCCGCGGGGCCCCCTCGCTCCCCCGTGGGGCCCCCTCGCTCCCCCGTGGGGCCCCCTCGCTCCTCCACGGGGCCCCCTCGCTCCCCCACATGGCCCCCTCGCTCCCCCACGGGGCCCCCTCTCCGCTGCCCCCCGAGCCCCCGTGTCCGCTGTTCCCACTGGAAGAGGTCGTCCCGGGAGAGCGCGAAGTCGACGCGGAGACGAGAGGAGCCGCGAGCTCCAGGGACCAGGGACTCGAGTAGCGAGCCTGAGAACACCTCGTCATACACACACAAAGATAAAGACAAAGATCCCCCGTGTAGCCTTAACAGACTGTAGGGGCAAGTGCTGTTAGCGAGCACCTATGAAGGCCGGAACGGTACACGAGGGGGTGGGTGGCCAGCACCACGCCCGACCGCCTTTGTCTCCCTAGTGGCGATATTTACACACCGCACCAGGTACTCATTTGAGGCTGAGTCGACCTAGGGGAGGCCCGGAACCGGTTCAGGTAATCGTCACTGGTGTTGGCCGTGAGCGGGAATCGAACCCGGGTCGCCAGGTTCATAGCGCAGCGCGCTAACCGCTACACCACCGCTCCCCACATACACCTCGTCACATACACTCACCTCGTCATACATACACACCTCGTCATACACACACACCTCGTCATACATACACACCTCGTCAGGCACACGCAGACAGCTCGTCACACACACACACCTCGTCATACATACACACCTCGTCATACATACACACACACCTCGTCACACACACCTCGTCATACATACACACCTCGTCAGACACAAGCAGACACCTCGTCACACACACCTCGTCATACACACACACCTCGTCACATACACTCACCTCATCATACATACACACCTCGTCAGGCAACAACAACAACAGCCATTCGCTACTAAGTGGCAGTGACGTCACCACGACGCTTGTGCCAGGCCATGTGCACCTTGAGGCCACGTGAAGTGTCGAACGCCCGCGAGCAGGAGGTCACGGGGCAGACCCAGGTGCCTCGGGTCGACTGACTGAGATGACTGAGACGAGTGGCTGATGCACCACCTGTACTCCCTACTGTGCCAACCTGCTGTGCTTTAGCCACCCGGCGCTCCGATCGTTGTTGTGAGCGTCGCTCCTCCGCCCTCCGTTGTTGTTGGGAGGGCAACTGCCTCCAACTGCCCAGTAGCGTCCTTCACAAGCCTCCTCCACAGAGGCCGATCTTGACACCGCTGGTACCAGTCATCGGCAAGTCCACTCAGCTCCACGTCCTCCTGTACCACATCACTCCATCTCTTCTCTAGTCCGTGCCGCTCCCATTTAGCCCCCTCGATCCGGCCGAACAAAAGCTGTTTCGGCATGCGGTGGCTGGGCATGCGGGCTACATGACCCAGCCAACGCAGCCTTGCCTGCCGGAGGACCCTGCACAGATCTTTCAAGGATTTGTGAGCTCCTCATACAATCCAGCCTGGTTAAACCCAGGATGGATCGTAGGCAGGCTAGCGTAAATGTTTCCAACCGGCGAAGATGTTCCATTAGGGGGGTCCACGTTTCGCAAGCGTAGAGAAGGCAGGGAATGACCGTGGCCGAGAAAACCTGAAGCTTAGTGCGGAGCAACAGACCAGGTAGCTTCCACACAGCGTACGCAACCGATGAAAAGATATTGCCGCTTGACTGATTCGGAGTGAGACCTCTGCTGTTAAACTGGAGCCGGTCATAAGTACACTGCCCATGTATGGGAGACTCTCCACTCCCTCCACAACTGCCCCATCACCGATTGGGAGTTGTGGGGGTGGAGTGTCCGATGGAACAAAACACCCAGGCAGGCGCTTAGTTTTGGTGGGGCTGATGGTAAGGCCCCATCTCTTAGTGGCACGCTCCAATCTCAGCAGCAGCGTCTCCAACTCCTCCTCTGAATGAGCAGCTATTACCAAATCATTGGCATACATAACGTGGTTGAGTAATAGGGAGCCATCCCTTGACCGCACCCGGGCATCGATCAGCCTCCCATTATATCTGTACCATATGGAGATTCCCCCGGTACAGCTATTGAAGGCTTCACGAACTACGTGGTCAAAATAGATGTTAAATAATGTGGGAGCCAGAGGACATCCCTGTCGCACCCCAAGGTGTACAGGGAATGGCTCTGACTCCCGGCCACGTAGTTTTACCCGGGCCCGCTCACCATCACGAAGGTCCTTAATGATCGTGAGCAGAGGGTCAGGTACTCCAAAAGCACGAAGAACAACCCAGAGCCCAGGCCTATTGATGGTATCATAGGCCTTGACCAGGTCAATAACGCAGAGATGTAGGTCTTTCTGGAATTCCCTACACCTCTGCTGTAGCAGACGGATAGAAAACATGGCATCTGTGCAGGACCGCCCTTTCCTGAAACCGCATTGGGGCTCCGCATGCCTCTCCTCAGCGTGTCTGGCAAGGTGATGTTGAATAATCCTTGCCAGGACCTTTCCCGGCACACTGAGGAGTGAGATGCCCCTGTAGTTGTTACAGTCTGTGCGGTCCCCCTTCTTAAAGAGGGAGACCACCAGGGCATCCTTCCAATCCTGTGGAACCCGTCCAGTGGTCCAGACTGTTGTTATGATGTCATGTAGGGCAGTCTGTGCACAAACGCCACCTTCCCTCAGCATTTCGCTTGGGAGATCATCTCTGCCTGCTGCGTTTCCTGGTCTCAGACTCCAGATCGCCTTCAGTACTTCCTCAACAGATGGCACTTCAGCCAGCCACTCACAGGGGGTGACTTCTTCCAATATTTGAAGCACCACAGCCTCAGCAGGGTCATCCTCACTTTGTGCCACGATGTTTTCCTGGCTGAGGGATTTTCCCTCCCCAAGGACCTCACAGAAATGCTCAGCAAATCTGCAAACCTGTTCCTGGGGGTTGGAGAATGGATCACCGTTTTTTCCCTTAATGATGGTAATAGGTGTGGCGCTGCAGGTTACTTTTTTGATGGAGTTAAATAGATTTGTGATCGCGGGCCACTGAGGCAGACTCCATCTCCTCAGCAACCCGCAACCACCACCCATCCTTGCAGCGCCTCACGGCTCTCCGAACCTCCGAGCGAAGGCTGCGGTAAGCCTCCTCATTCTCTGACGTGGGATTCTGTAGCCGATGACAGTGGGCCTGTCGCTTTTTCTCAAACATCCTGAACACCTCCTGTCAGCCAGGGTCTCTGGGAAGGTCTGGACCGCGTACCCAAAGCAGCCATTGCAGCTGAATAAGTCATAGTCCTAAACCTCGCCCATTTACCCTCGACATCAGGAGGAGTGGGGGACGATGCCAACCCCAGCCGCAAGCGATGATGAAATTCTCGCTTGCAACTTTCATCAGATAACTGAAACCAGGCCACTTTAGGTTGGAATGGGGTCCTGGGTGTACACCCACCACCGGAGTGGAAGAATGGCAAGCGCATCTTACAGATGACTAGTCGAAGGTCAGAGGGCAGATCAGCTCTACGGTAGGTCCTGGTGTCAAGAACATGGGGTCGCATCCGCTGCTCCATCACTATGTAGTCCAGCAGATGTTTTTGCTTGGACCCGGCATGCATCCATGATGTTGTGTGGATGCGCCGATGCCAGAACAGCGTGTTGGTAATTACAAGCCCATGGGCTGCACACAAATCTAGCAGTCTCCTACCGTTGTTATTGACCTGATCTGGCCCATGCCCTCCAATCACTCCAGACCAGGTGCCAGCATCATGACCAACTTGGGCATTGAAGTCACCCAACAAGATAACTCTATACCGAGGGGCCACTTTAGCCAGTACCTGTGACAGGAGGTCATAGAAGGCATCTGACTCATCGGCTTTGCCTGCATCCCTCCACAGATGTTCGTCTTCGGTGGGGGCATAAGTAACCACGACCACCACTCCTCGCCTCCAGGTTTATGGGAAGGCGAGCCCAAAGAAGCCTGGGGCTTAAAGCTTCCCACACCTCACCGCTGCGCTCCCACACCCCCTTCATTATTTTGTTCAAAAGAGCCACACCCTGTTATTTGGCAGTCTGCTGCCCCGACTAGAGGACTGTCCATCTCTCATGGTGGCAGGAGCCAGAACCGGTCCACCGGACCTCCTGAATGCCACAGAGATCCAGGCGGTACCGGTCCAGCTCCCGACAGAGGAGTGGCAGCCTCTCCTCCGCAGTGAGCGTTCGAACATTCCATGTGGCCATCAGTAGTGGCTTTTCATTGTTTCTGGAGGAGCCCCGAGGGTAGAGATTCAATCTCCTGGCTCCGCCAATTGGGGTTTGGCCAGGAGACGTCATAGATGCCTGTCCCCCCGGGGCCTCCGGCACAAGCTTATTAGTTACATATTTCATTGAATCAGAATCAGAAAGGGTTTTATTCGCCATGTAAGTTCACACCGACACGGAATTTACTTTGGCAGGATGGTGCATACATTCAACATATAGGAATCTAAAATCTTAAATAAGTTTTAAACAAGTCTTACTATAATAAGGGTTAAAAGTCTAACACCAAGGGGCTGAAGTATATAAAATTAAATAAATATCGAATATAAAATAGCTTTAAGATATAATTTAAAAATAAAAAAATACAAATAGGGTAACATAGTTAATATCGGCAAGGTGTCGTTATGTAGATCAAATGTTAAAAACAGTGTTAGCCCTTGGCCTTGTTTAACAGGCCAGCAGCAGATGGGAAGAAACTGTTTTTATGGCGTGAGGTTTTGGTCCTGATGGACCGAAGCCTTCTGCCGGAGGGGAGTAGCTGAAACAGAGAGTGTCCAGGGTGGGAGAAATCGGCCATAATCTTCCTCGCTCGCCTCATGGACCTTGTCGTGTGCAGGTCCTCGAGGGTTGGTAGATTGCAGGCAATTACCTTCTCAGCAGTGTGGATGATACGCTGCAGTCTGCTCTTGTCCTTGGCAGTGGCAGCAGCGTACCAGACGGTTATGGAGGAGGTGAGGATGGATTCAATGATCGCTGTATAGAATTGCACCATCATTGTCTTTGGCAGGTTGAATTTCTTCAGCTGCCGTAGAAAGTACATCCTCTGTTGAGCTTTCTTGGTGAGGGAGCTGATGTTCAATTCCCACTTGAGGTCCCGGGAGAGAATAGTGCCCAGGAAGCGGAAGGACTCTACAATTTTGACTGGGGAGTCTAACAGGGTGATGGGGGTGAGTGGTGCTGTATTCTATTCATTCGTAGTTTAGTGGTAATTAATTGAAGGAGGAGGGGTTACCAGCCCCTTGCACCCGTCCAGAGCCCCCGTTTAGCCACTCTGGTGGACACAGACGCCATGAGGGGAGGAGCCAATCGGAATTGGCCCTCCCCCCACAGCACTGTCCACAACAAAATTGCCCGTCTGGCACCGCGAGGAGGTAGGGGGTTGTTTTGCCGGACAGGCACATGCAGACACCTCGTCACATACACTCACCTTGTCACATACAAACCTCGTCACACACCTCATCATGCACTCACCTCGTCACACACCTCGTCACACACACACCTCATCACGCACTCACCTCGTCACACACTTCCCTCGGCATACACTCACCTCGTCACGCACATACTCACCTCGTCACAAACACCCCTCCTCACACACTCCCCCTCGTCACCCACACACTCACCTCATCACACAACAACAACCGCTATTCTCCACTAAGTGGCGGTGACATCACCACGACGCTTGTGCCAGGCTATGTGCACCCTGAGGCCACGTGAAGTGTCTAACGCCCGCTGGCAGGAGGTCACGGGGCAGACCCAGCTGCCACGGGTCGACTGACTGAGATGACTGCCCGATGCACCACCTGTGTAGTGGGATAGTGTAGCAGCATAGCGCTGGCTCCTGGCAGGGAAGGGGATCTGCGGCTTACGGCAGCCCTGACGTCAGCAGGCCACGTGACACACCAGAGGGGGATCGAGGGGAAAGGTCACAGAAGGGGCACACCAAGAACCCGCTGGTAGGTTCCAGAAAGGGGGCGTGGCTGGGGGCGGAGCGAGGCCACGCTGATAGTATAAGATGGTCCCCTGTAGGGGACCTCGGGGCTGTTGTTGGAGTGGGATCCCCGCCGTGCTGCTCAAGTCGTCGTCACCGTTCTTATTGTCGTCTTCACCATCCTTCTCGTCGTCGTCTCCACCTTCACCATCTCGGGGCGCCATCAGTCAGGCAGCCTACCAACTGTCCTGAGTAGCATCGCCGACAATAGACGGACGAATCATTAAGAGTGTTAACCCCGATGGTGCTTGTTTATAAAGAAGTGCCTCCAAGTCTTATCGTCTCCAAGTGAGTCACTACACCTCACCTGTGCCCCCCAATGTGCCAACTCGCTGTGTTTTAGCCACCCGGCGCTCTGCTCGTTGTTGTGAGCATCTCTCCTCTGCCCTCTGCTGTTTGTGGAGGGCGACTGCCTCCAACTGCCCAGTAGCAGCGGCCTCCACGAGCCTCCTCCACAGAGGCCGATCATGACACCGCTGGTACCAATCCACTCAGCTCCACATCCTCTGGTACCACATCACTCCATCTCTTCTCTAGCCCGTGCTGTGCCCGTTTAACCGCCTCTATCCGACCAAACAGAAACCGCTTTGGCATGCAGTGGCTGGGCATGCGAGCTACATGACCCAGTCAACGCGGCCTTGCTGCCGGAGGAGTTCACCGATAGGAATGTTTCAGATCGTTCCAGGGTCTATGAGCTCCTCCCACAATTTGTCCTGGTTAAACCCAGGATGGATCATAGAAAGGCCAGCCTGAATTGTTCAAACCAGTGCAGATGTTCCTTTAGAGGGATCCATGACAGACCAGGTAGCTCCCACACAGCGTTACGCAGCTGATGAAAAGACAATGCCGCTCGACTGATTCGGAGTGAGACATCTGCTGTCAAAGCAGAGCTGGTCATAAGCACACTGCCCAGGTATGGAAACCTCTCCAATCTCTCCACAACTGCCTCATCACTCATGGGGAGTGGAGGCAGGAGAGTATTGATGACGTAAAATACCCAGGCAGGTGCTTAGTTTTGGTGGGGCTGATGGTAAGGCCCCACCTCTCAGAGCCAGCTGCCTGAGCATCATGACCGTACCTGCTACAGGTGCGGCTGCAGGGGCCACATCGCTGTCGACTGCCGCCGCGGGACCGGAGGCTTCTCGCCGCATCCATCCTCCAGCTACAACACCTCCTCCTCCTCCCGCAATCCACAGGACCGGAGAGCCAAATGGCCATGGACAGAGCGATGAGGACTCCTGCAGCGGACCATTCTTCACGCAAGAGCGCAACCGTCTCTACCCGCGGGGAGTGTCCTGCCGCACACACTCGCTCGCGAGAATTCATTTTTCGTTGATAAGGACGGTTTGTTCACGCCGTCACATTTCGTTACTGTTTATTGTTGTTCGATGCTCTTCCACGGTCACTGCTTACGATTACGCTAGTTCATGGGTCGGTCACAACACATATGCACACATTTGCATATATTGACAGCCGGGACGGCTGCGTTTTTATTCGTGGGGTGGGGGGGGGGGATGATGTAGAGTAGTGTAATACGCGGTGCGCACAGTTAACCGAGGGCAACTGAGGGCAAACAGGTGCGCGTGAGGTTTGCACGGACAAACCGCCTGTTGTAAGGGGCGAAGCACGTGCAAACGGGGTTGACCGGTTGTGCACGTTGAGACCAGAGGTGTTGCCAGGGAGACGGGAGATACGGGTTGATTGATGGGCCAACAGGAGCTTAAAGAGGCGCACGAGAGGTCTCCAATAATTGGCAGGGGGATATAAGGGCGTGTGCATGAGTGGAGCGGTGAGTTGTTGCCGGGGACCAAGTGTGAAGACATCTCACCGTTGCCGCTCCAGCCGTGAAGGGGACCTCAACCCTCACGCCGTTGCCGGGTGGGTGTTGGTTGATCCCCACACCCGGGACAGACGGGTCAGCAGGTCTGAGGGAGCGTAGGTGAGGGCAGCGGTGGAGATGTAGAGATGCTGTGTGTGTGAGGACGCTGTGTGTGGAGTCGCTGTGTGTGAGGACGCTGTGTGCGGAGACGCTGTGTGTGAGGAAGCTGTGTGCGGAGTCGCTGTGTGTGAGGACGCTGTGTGTGAGGACGCTGTGTGTGAGGACGCTGTGTGTGAGGACGCTGTGTGTAGAGACGCTGTGTGTGGAGTCGCTGTGTGTGGAGTCGCTGTGTGTGGAGTCGCTGTGTCTGAGGACGCTGTGTGCGGAGGCGCTGTGTGTGAGGACGCTGTGTGTGAGGACGCTGTGTGTGGAGTCGCTGTGTGTGAGGACGCTGTGTGTGAGGACGCTGTGTGTGGAGTCGCTGTGTGTGAGGACGCTGTGTGTGGAGTCGCTGTGTGCGGAGTCGCTGTGTGTGAGGACGCTGTGTGCGGAGTCGCTATGTGTGGAGTCGCTGTGTGTGAGGACGCTGTGTGCGGAGTCGCTATGTGTGGAGTCGCTGTGTGTGAGGACGCTGTGTGCTAGGACGCTGTGTGTGCGGAGACACTGGGTGCGGAGTCGCTGTGTGTGGAGTCGCTGTGTGTGGAGTCGCTGTGTGTGGAGTCGCTGTGTGAGGAGACGCTGTGTGCGGAGATGCTGTGTGTGAGGACGCTGTGTGTGGAGTCGCTGTGTGTGAGGACGCTGTGTGTGAGGACGCTGTGTGTGTAGTCGCTGTGTGTGAGGACGCTGTGTGTGAGGACGCTGTGTGTGAGGACGCTGTGTGTGAGGACGCTGTGTGTGGAGTCGCTGTGTGCGAGGACGCTGTGTGTGAGGACGCTGTGTGTGGGGTCGCTGTGTGTGAGGACGCTGTGTGTGGAGTCACTGTGTGTGAGGACGCTGTGTGTGGGGTCGCTGTGTGTGAGGACGCTGTGTGTGGAGTCACTGTGTGTGAGGACGCTGTGTGTGGAGTCGCTGTGTGTGAGGACGCTGTGTGTGGAGTCGCTGTGTGTGAGGACGCTGTGTGTGGGGTCGCTGTGTGTGGGGTCGCTGTGTGTGGGGTCGCTGTGTGTGAGGACGCTGTGTGTGGAGTCACTGTGTGTGAGGACGCTGTGTGTGGGGTCGCTGTGTGTGAGGACGCTGTGTGTGGAGTCGCTGTGTGTGAGGACGCTGTGTGTGGAGTCGCTGTGTGTGAGGACGCTGTGTGTGGGGTCGCTGTGTGTGGGGTCGCTGTGTGTGGGGTCGCTGTGTGTGAGGACGCTGTGTGTGGGGTCGCTGTGTGTGGGGTCGCTGTGTGTGGGGTCGCTGTGTGTGGGGTCGCTGTGTGTGGGGTCGCTGTGTGTGAGGACGCTGTGTGTGGGGTCGCTGTGTGTGGGGTCGCTGTGTGTGGGGTCGCTGTGTGTGGGGTCGCTGTGTGTGAGGACGCTGTGTGTGGGGTCGCTGTGTGTGGGGTCGCTGTGTGTGGGGTCGCTGTGTGTGAGGACGCTGTGTGTGGGGTCGCTGTGTGTGGGGTCGCTGTGTGTGGGGTCGCTGTGTGTGAGGACGCTGTGTGTGGGGTCGCTGTGTGTGAGGACGCTGTGTGTGGAGTCGCTGTGTGTGAGGACGCTGTGTGTGGAGTCGCTGTGTGCGAGGACGCTGTGTGCAGAGTAGCTATGTGTGAAGACGCTGTGTGTAGTTGCTGTGTGTGAGGACGCTGTGTGTGGAGTCAATGTGTGTAGTTGCTGTGTGTGAGGACGCTGTGTGTGAGGACGCTGTGTGTGAGGACGTTGTGTGTGGAGTCAATGTGTGCGGAGACGCTGTGTGTGAGGACGCTGTGTGTGGAGACGCTGAGAGCAGAGCTGCTGAGTGCAGGATAAGCGAGGTGAAAGGTCGATAAGAGTGGTGAGAAGTTAAGTGACCGTATAGTGGTGCAAGAAAAGGTGAACAAAGTGTAGGCAGTTGACTTGTTACAACGTGTCGGTGTGAGTCATTTTTTACACATCGGTGGGAAGCTTCTCAACCAACGTGGTGGCCAAAGATGATGTTAAATGTGTGAGCCAGAAGAAATCCCACATACACCATCACGCACCTCGTCACTGCCCTCACGCACCTCGTCACTCCCCTCACGCACCTCGTCACTGCGCTCACGAACCTCGTCACTCTCCTCACGCACCTCGTCACTCTCCTCACACACCTCGTCACTATCCTCCCGCACCTCGTCACTTTCCTCACGCACCTCGTCACTCCCCTCACGCACCTCGTCACTTTCCTCACGCACCTCGTCACTCTCCTCACGCACCTCGTCACTCTCCTCACGCACCTCGTCACTGCCCTCACGCACCTCGTTACTCTCCTCCCGCACCTCGTCACTCCCCTCACGCACCTCGTCACTCCCCTCACGCACCTCGTCACTCTCCTCACACACCTCGTCACTCCCCTCACGCACCTCGTCACTCTCCTCACGCACCTCGTCACTCTCCTCACGCACTTCGTCACTCACCGCTCAGCGCCACGGCCCGGCCTGCCTCCCGCTGGCTCGCGAGCCGCACGTGGCAGAAGCTGGCGGCTCCCCCCCGGGCCCCGCCCCTCGCGCCCCCCGTGCCCCGCCCCCTCGGCCCCCCCCCCCGGGGCCCCCAGCGCAGCTGCTCCACGGGCCCGCAGTGCGCCCCCTGCAGGGCGGCGCGCAGGGCCCCCTCGGCCCGGGGCCCCCCGGGAACCCCGCTCACAAACACCGTGCGGCACCACGGCGGGGGGACCCTCGGGGTGGGCCACGGCCGCTCTGTGGGGGGCAGGGGGCCCACAGGGACCCTACATAAATGACGTCACGCACTTTGGGGGGGGTCAGACATTTGTGACGATGTGTGACGATGGGGGGGGGGGGGTTGAGAAATGTGACGTCACATCAAAATGCGCAACTTTAAATCAACGGCAAGAAACATTTGAAAGAAGTGCCGGTTTGCATTAATTTATTCATTTTTACACGGTGTATTTATTTATTAAAAACGTCAGCGCCACGCGCAGCGATTTGGGAGTTTATTTAGAAGGACGAGTCCATCTATGTTGTGGGGACGGTGTTGGAGGCACTGCGCTACTTCTAGAAAAGAGGAGGGGGGAGACGAAAAATTAATGTATGCTGTCTGAAAGCCACTGAATAATCAATTAAGACCTGAAATAGATTATCAAATCCTTCCAATGATTGCTAAGCCAGAATCCAACTTCTCGGTTGAAATTGTCTCTGTGCTTGTATATGTGGATAGCCTCGTGAACGAATCTATCATGGTAGCCAGATGGCTTACAAAGAACCTCTGTCTTGGAAGGATTTGATAAACCATTTCAGGTCTTAATTGATTGTTCACGCTTACGGTGGCTTTCAGACAGCATACATTACATTTCTCGTCTCCCCCCTCCTCTTTTCTAGAAGTAGCACAGTGCCTCCAACACCGTCCCCATAAGAACTAGACAAAGATCCCCACAACAACTATACACAGATACCCACAACAACTAGACAAAGATCCCCACAACAACTAGACAAAGATCCCCACAACAACTAGACACAGATCCCCACAACAACTAGACAAAGATCCCCACAACAACTAGACAAAGATCCCCACAACAACTAGACACAGATCCCCACAACAACTAGACACAGATCCCCACAACTACTAGACACAGATCCCCACAACAACTAGACACAGATCCCCACAACACTTAGACAAAGATCCCCACAACAACTTGACAAAGATCCCCACAACAACTATACACAGATCCCCACAACAACTATACACAGATCCCCACAACAACTAGACACAGATCCCCACAACAACTAGACAAAGATCCCCACAACAACTAGACACAGATCCCCATAACAACTAGACACAGATCCCCACAACACTTAGACAAAGATCCCCACAACAACTTGACAAAGATCCCCACAACAACTAGACAAAGATCCCCACAACAACTAGACACAGATCCCCACAACAACTAGACACAGATCCCCACAACTACTAGACACAGATCCCCACAACAACTAGACACAGATCCCCACAACAACTAGACACAGATCCCCACAACAACTAGACACAGATCCCCACAACAACTAGACACAGATCCCCACAACAACTAGACACAGATCCCCACAACAACTAGACACAGATCCCCACAACACTTAGACAAAGATCCCCACAACAACTTGACAAAGATCCCCACAACAACTAGACAAAGATCCCCACAACAACTAGACACAGATCCCCACAACAACTAGACACAGATCCCCACAACAACTAGACACAGATCCCCACAACACTTAGACACAGATCCCCACAACAACTTGACAAAGATCCCCACAACAACTAGACACAAATCCCCACAACAACTAGACACAGATCCCCACAACTACTAGACACAGATCCCCACAACAACTAGACACAGATCCCCACAACAACTAGACACAGATCCCCACAACAACTAGACACAGATCCCCACAACAACTAGACAAAGATCCCCACAACTATTAGACACAGATCCCCACAACAACTAGACACAGATCCCCACAACAACTAGACAAAGATCCCCACAACAACTACACAAAGATCCCCACAACAACTAGACACAGATCCCCACAACAACTAGACAAAATCCCCACAACAACTAGACACAGATCCCCACAACAACTTGACAAAGATCCCCACAACAACTAGACACAGATCCCCACAACAACTTGACAAAGATCCCCACAACAACTAGACACAGATCCCCACAACAACTAGACAAAATCCCCACAACAACTAGACACAGATCCCCACAACAACTAGACACAGATCCCCACAACAACTACACAAAGATCCCCACAACAATTAGACACAGATCCCCACAACAACTAGACAAAATCCCCACAACAACTAGACACAGATCCCCACAACAACTAGACACAGATCCCCACAACAACTACACAAAGATCCCCACAACAACTAGACAAAGATCCCCACAACAACTAGACACAGATCCCCACAACAACTAGACACAGATCCCAACACCAACTAGACAAAGATCTCCACAACAACTAGACACAGATCCCCACAACACTTAGACACAGATCCCCACAACAACTAGACAAAGATCCCCACAACAACTAGACACAGATCCCCACAACAACTAGACACAGATCCCCACAACAACTATACACAGATCCCCACAACAACTAGACACAGATCCCCACAACTATTAGACAAAGATCCCCACAACAATTAGACAAAGATCCCCACAACAACTAGACACAGATCCCCACAACTATTATACACAGATCCCCACAACAACTAGACACAGATCCCCACAACACTTAGACAAAGATCCCCACAACAACTTGACAAAGATCCCCACAACAACTAGACAAAGATCCCCACAACAACTAGACACAGATCCCCACAACAACTAGACACAGATCCCCACAACTACTAGACACAGATCCCCACAACAACTATACACAGATCCCCACAACAACTAGACACAGATCCCCACAACAACTAGACACAGATCCCCACAACACTTAGACAAAGATCCCCACAACAACTTGACAAAGATCCCCACAACAACTAGACAAAGATCCCCACAACAACTAGACACAGATCCCCACAACTACTAGACACAGATCCCCACAACAACTAGACACAGATCCCCACAACAACTAGACACAGATCCCCACAACAACTAGACACAGATCCCCACAACTACTAGACACAGATCCCCACAACAACTAGACACAGATCCCCACAACAACTAGACACAGATCCCCACAACAACTAGACACAGATCCCCACAACAACTAGACACAGATCCCCACAACAACTAGACACAGATCCCCACAACAACTAGACACAGATCCCCACAACAACTAGACACAGATCCCCACAACAACTAGACACAGATCCCCACAACAACTACACAAAGATCCCCACAACAACTAGACAAAGATCCCCACAACAACTAGACACAGATCCCCACAACAACTAGACAAAGATCCCCACAACAACTAGACAAAGATCCCCACAACAACTAGACAAAGATCCCCACAACAACTAGACAAAGATCCCCACAACAACTAGACACAGATCCCCACAACAACTAGACAAAATCCCCACAACAACTAGACACAGATCCCCACAACAACTTGACAAAGATCCCCACAACAACTAGACACAGATCCCCACAACAACTTGACAAAGATCCCCACAACAACTAGACACAGATCCCCACAACAACTAGACAAAATCCCCACAACAACTAGACACAGATCCCCACAACAACTAGACACAGATCCCCACAACAACTACACAAAGATCCCCACAACAATTAGACACAGATCCCCACAACAACTAGACAAAATCCCCACAACAACTAGACACAGATCCCCACAACAACTAGACACAGATCCCCACAACAACTATACAAAGATCCCCACAACAACTAGACAAAGATCCCCACGACAACTAGACACAGATCCCCACAACAATTAGACACAGATCCCCACAACAACTAGACACAGATCCCAACACCAACTAGACAAAGATCTCCACAACAACTAGACACAGATCCCCACAACAACTAGACACAGATCCCCACAACAACTAGACAAAGATCCCCACAACAACTAGACACAGATCCCCACAACAACTAGACACAGATCCCCACAACAACTAGACACAGATCCCCACAACAACTAGACACAGATCCCCACAACAACTAGACACAGATCCCCACAACAACTAGACACAGATCCCCACAACAATTAGACACAGATCCCCACAACAACTAGACACAGATCCCCACAACAACTAGACAAAGATCCGCACAACAACTAGACACAGATCCCCACAACAACTAGACAAAGATCCCCACAACAATTAGACACAGATCCCCACAACAACTAGACAAAATCCCCACAACAACTAGACACAGATCCCCACAACAAATAGACACAGATCCCCACAACAACTACACAAAGATTCCCACAACAATTAGACACAGATCCCCACAACAACTAGACAAAATCCCCACAACAACTAGACACAGATCCCCACAACAACTAGACACAGATCCCCACAACAACTACACAAAGATCCCCACAACAACTAGACAAAGATCCCCACAACAACTAGACACAGATCCCCACAACACTTAGACACAGATCCCCACAACAACTAGACACAGATCCCCACAACAACTAGACACAGATCCCCACAACAACTATACACAGATCCCCACAACAACTACACAAAGATCCCCACAACAACTAGACACAGATCTCCACAACTATTAGACAAAGATCCCCACAACAACTAGACACAGATCCCCACAACAACTAGACACAGATACCCACAACTATTAGACAAAGATCCCCACAACAACTAGACACAGATCCCCACAACAACTAGACACAGATCTCCACAACAACTAGACACAGATCCCCACAACAACTAGACACAGATCTCCACAACAACTAGACACAGATCCCCACAACAACTAGACACAGATCCCCACAACAACTAGACACAGATCCCCACAACTATTAGACAAAGATCCCCACAACAACTAGACACAGATCCCCACAACAACTAGACAAAGATCCGCACAACAACTAGACACAGATCCCCACAACTATTAGACAAAGATCCCCACAACAACTAGACACAGATCCCCACAACAACTAGACACAGATCCCCACAACAACTAGACACAGATCCCCACAACTATTAGACAAAGATCCCCACAACAACTAGACACAGATCCCCACAACAACTAGACACAGATCCCCACAAGAACTAGACACAAATCCCCACAACTATTAGACACAGATCCCCACAACAACTAGACACAGATCCCCACAACAACTAGACACAGATCCCCACAACAACTACACAAAGATCCCCACAACAACTAGACACAGATCCCCACAACAACTAGACACAGATCCCCACAACAACTATACACAGATCCCCACAAGAACTAGACACAAATCCCCACAACAACTAGACACAGATCCCCACAACAACTAGACAAAGATCCCCACAACAACTAGACACAGATCCCCACAACAACTAGACACAGATCCCCACAACTATTAGACAAAGATCCCCACAACAATTAGACACAGATCCCCACAACAACTACACAAAGATCCCCACAACAACTAGACACAGATCCCCACAACAACTACACAAAGATCCCCACAACAACTAGACACAGATCCCCACAACTATTAGACAAAGATCCCCACAACAACTAGACACAGATCCCCACAACAACTATACACAGATCCCCACAACAACTACACAAAGATCCCCACAACAACTAGACACAGATCCCCACAACTATTAGACAAAGATCCCCACAACAACTAGACACAGATCCCCACAACAACTAGACACAGATCCCCACAACTATTGGACAAAGATCTCCACAACAACTAGACACAGATCCCCACAACAACTAGACACAGATCCCCACAACAACTAGACACAGATCCCCACAACTATTAGACAAAGATCCCCACAACAACTAGACACAGATCCCCACAACAACTAGACACAGATCCCCACAACAACTAGACAAAGATCCGCACAACAACTAGACACAGATCCCCACAACTATTAGACAAAGATCCCCACAACAACTAGACACAGATCCCCACAACAACTAGACACAGATCCCCACAACAACTAGACACAGATCCCCACAACTATTAGACAAAGATCCCCACAACAACTAGACACAGATCCCCACAACAACTAGACACAGATCCCCACAAGAACTAGACACAAATCCCCACAACTATTAGACACAGATCCCCACAACAACTAGACACAGATCCCCACAACAACTAGACACAGATCCCCACAACAACTACACAAAGATCCCCACAACAACTAGACACAGATCCCCACAACAACTAGACAAAGATCCCCACAACAACTAGACACAGATCCCCACAACAACTAGACACAGATCCCCACAACTATTAGACAAAGATCCCCACAACAATTAGACACAGATCCCCACAACAACTACACAAAGATCCCCACAACAACTAGACACAGATCCCCACAACAACTACACAAAGATCCCCACAACAACTAGACACAGATCCCCACAACTATTAGACAAAGATCCCCACAACAACTAGACACAGATCCCCACAACAACTAGACACAGATCCCCACAACTATTGGACAAAGATCTCCACAACAACTAGACACAGATCCCCACAACAACTAGACACAGATCCCCACAACAACTAGACACAGATCCCCACAACTATTAGACAAAGATCCCCACAACAACTAGACAAAGATCCCCACAACAACTAGACACAGATCCCCACAACAACTAGACACAGATCCCCACAACTATTAAACAAAGATCCCCACAACAACTAGACACAGATCTCCACAACAACTAGACACAGATCCCCACAACAACTAGACACAGATCCCCACAACTATTAGACAAAGATCCCCACAACAACTAGACACAGATCCCCACAACAACTAGACACAGATCCCCACAAGAACTAGACACAAATCCCCACAACTATTAGACACAGATCCCCACAACAACTAGACACAGATCCCCACAACTACTAGACACAGATCCCCACAACAACTAGACACAGATCCCCACAACAACTAGACAAAGATCCCCACAACAACTAGACACAGATCCCCACAACAACTAGACACAGATCCCCACAACTATTAGACAAAGATCCCCACAACAATTAGACAAAGATCCCCACAACAACTAGACACAGATCCCCACAACTATTATACACAGATCCCCACAACAACTAGACACAGATCCCCACAACAACTAGACAAAATCCCCACAACAACTAGACACAGATCCCCACAACAACTAGACACAGATCCCCACAACAACTAGACACAGATCCCTACAACAACTAGACACAGATCCCCACAACAACTAGACACAGATCCCCACAACAACTACACAAAGATCCCCACAACAACTAGACAAAGATCCCCACAACAACTAGACACAGATCCCCACAACAACTACACAAAGATCCCCACAACTATTAGACACAGATCCCCACAACAACTAGACACAGATCCCCACAACAACTAGACAAAGATCCCCATAACAACTAGACACAGATCCCCACAACAACTAGACACAGATCCCCACAACAACTAGACACAGATCCCCACAACAACTAGACACAGATCCCCACAACAACTAGACAAAGATCCCCACAACAACTAGACACAGATCCCCATAACAACTAGACAAAGATCCCCACAACAACTAGACAATTATCCCCACAACTATTAGACACAGATCCCCACAACAACTAGACACAGATCCCCACAACAACTAGACACAGATCCCCACAACAACTAGACACAGATCCCCACAACAACTAGACAAAGATCCGCACAACAACTAGACACAGATCCCCACAACAACTAGACAAAGATCCCCACAACAATTAGACACAGATCCCCACAACAACTAGACAAAATCCCCACAACAACTAGACACAGATCCCCACAACAACTAGACACAGATCCCCACAACAACTACACAAAGATCCCCACAACAATTAGACACAGATCCCCACAACAACTAGACAAAATCCCCACAACAACTAGACACAGATCCCCACAACAACTAGACACAGATCCCCACAACAACTACACAAAGATCCCCACAACAACTAGACACAGATCACCACAACAACTAGACACAGATCCCCACAACAACTAGACACAGATCCCCACAACAACTATACACAGATCCCCACAACAACTACACAAAGATCACCACAACAACTAGACACAGATCCCCACAACTATTAGACAAAGATCCCCACAACAACTAGACACAGATCCCCACAACAACTAGACACAGATCCCCACAACTATTGGACAAAGATCTCCACAACAACTAGACACAGATCCCCACAACAACTAGACACAGATCCCCACAACAACTAGACACAGATCCCCACAACTATTAGACAAAGATCCCCACAACAACTAGACACAGATCCCCACAACAACTAGACACAGATCCCCACAACAACTAGACACAGATCCCCACAACAACTAGACACAGATCCCCACAACAACTAGACAAAGATCCGCACAACAACTAGACACAGATCCCCACAACTATTAGACAAAGATCCCCACAACAACTAGACACAGATCCCCACAACAGCTAGACACAGATCCCCACAACAACTAGACACAGATCCCCACAACTATTAGACAAAGATCCCCACAACAACTAGACACAGATCCCCACAACAACTAGACACAGATCGCCACAACAACTAGACACAGATCCCCACAACAACTACACAAAGATCCCCACAACAACTAGACACAGATCCCCACAACAACTAGACAAAGATCCCCACAACAACTAGACACAGATCCCCACAACAACTAGACACAGATCCCCACAACTATTAGACAAAGATCCCCACAACAATTAGACAAAGATCCCCACAACAACTAGACACAGATCCCCACAACTATTATACACAGATCCCCACAACAACTAGACACAGATCCCCACAACAACTAGACAAAATCCCCACAACAACTAGACACAGATCCCCACAACAACTAGACACAGATCCCCACAACAACCAGACACAGATCCCTACAACAACTAGACACAGATCCCCACAACAACTAGACACAGATCCCCACAACAACTACACAAAGATCCCCACAACAACTAGACAAAGATCCCCACAACAACTAGACACAGATCCCCACAACAACTACACAAAGATCCCCACAACTATTAGACACAGATCCCCACAACAACTAGACACAGATCCCCACAACAACTAGACAAAGATCCCCATAACAACTAGACACAGATCCCCACAACAACTAGACACAGATCCCCACAACAACTAGACACAGATCCCCACAACAACTAGACACAGATCCCCACAACAACTAGACACAGATCCCCACAACAACTAGACACACATCCCCACAACAACTAGGCACAGATCCCCACAACAACTAGACACAGATCCCCACAACAACTAGACACAGATCCCCACAACAACTAGACAAAGATCCCCACAACTATTAGACACAGATCCCCACAACAACTAGACACAGATCCCCACAACAACTAGACACAGATCCCCACAACAACTACACAAAGATCCCCACAACAACTAGACAAAGATCCCCACAACAACTAGACACAGATCCCCACAACAACTAGACAAAGATCCCCACAACTATTAGACACAGATCCCCACAACAACTAGACACAGATCCCCACAACAACTAGACACAGATCCCCACAACAACTAGACAAAGATCCCCATAACAACTAGACACAGATCCCCACAACAACTAGACACAGATCCCCACAACAACTAGACAAAGATCCCCACAACAACTAGACACAGATCCCCATAACAACTAGACAAAGATCCCCACAACAACTAGACAATTATCCCCACAACTATTAGACACAGATCCCCACAACAACTAGACACAGATCCCCACAACAACTAGACACAGATCCCCACAACAAGTAGACACAGATCCCCACAACAACTAGACAAAGATCCCCACAACAACTACACACAGATCCCCACAACAACTAGACACAGATCCCCACAACAACTAGACACAGATCCCCACAACAATCAGACAAAGATCCCCACAAAAACTAGACACAGATCCCCACAACAACTATACACAGATCCCCACAACAACTAGACACAGATCCCCACAACAACTAGACACAGATCCCCACAACAACTAGACACAGATCCCCACAACAACTACACAAAGATCCCCACAACTACTAAACAAAGATCCCCACAACAACTAGACACAGATCCCCACAACAACTAGGCACAGATCCCCACAACAACTACACAAAGATCCCCACAACTACTAGACAAAGATCCCCACAACAACTACACAAAGATCCCCACAACTACTAGACAAAGATCCCCACAACAACTAGACACAGATCCCCACAACAACTAGACACAGATCCCCACAACAACTACACAAAGATCCCCACAACAACTACACACAGATCCCCACAACAACTAGACACAGATCCCCACAACAACTAGACACAGATCCCCGCAACAACTACACAAAGATCCCCACAACAACTAGACACAGATACCCACAACAACTACACACAGATCCCCACAACAACTAGACACAGATCCCCACAACAACTAGACACAGATCCCCACAACAACTAGACACAGATCCCCACAACAACTACACACAGATCCCCACAACAACTAGACACAGATCCCCACAACAACTAGACACAGATCCCCACAACAACTAGACACAGATCCCCACAACAACTAGACACAGATCCCCACAACAACTAGACACAGATCCCCACAACAACTAGACACAGATCCCCACAACAACTAGACAAAGACCCCACAACAACTA
This sequence comes from Petromyzon marinus, assembly GCF_048934315.1. NCBI lineage: Eukaryota > Metazoa > Chordata > Hyperoartia > Petromyzontiformes > Petromyzontidae > Petromyzon > Petromyzon marinus. The sequence goes on along the minus strand of NC_133730.1, from coordinate 10,420,595 downwards.
GACACAGATCCAGACAACAATTAGACACAGATCCCCACAACAACTAGACAAAGATCTCCACAACAACTAGACACAGATCCCCACAACAACTAGACACAGATCCCCACAACAACCAGACACAGATCCCCACAACAATTAGACACAGATCCCCACAAGAACTAGACAAAGATCCCCACAACAACTAGACACAGATCCCCACAACAACTAGACACAGATCCCCACAACAACTAGACACAGATTGGTAAAGTCACGTAGAAATAAGAAAAAAATAAAATAAAATTACATAATAGCATACGACGTTTCGATTGCAACACAAGCAATCATCATCAGTTCTAGATTTGAAGTGATAGCCAATGTTTTCATGGAGAAATTTGAATCGGACGCCATCCAGACTTTCACCCTCAGACCTTCCCTGTGGAAGAGATATGTGGATGACACTTTCATAATTTGGCCACATGGCCTCCCAGCTCTGAACCTTTTCCTACACTACATCAATTCCAGAAATCCCGCCATCAAATTCACCATGGAAGTGGAGAAGGATTGCAGGCTACCATTCTTGGATGTTCTGTTTGAGAGGAGACCTGATGGCTCGTTGGGGCATTCTGTCTACAGGAAACCCACCCACACGGATTCCTACTTGAAGCCTGATTTCCACCACCACCCAGCTCAGAAGAATTCTCTCATCAAAACTTTATACCATAGGGCTCATTGCAACACCACCTGACCAGTGAATTAAAACATGTACACCTGGCCCTCAAAAGGAATGGATACTCTGACCGTACCATCCGCCAAGCTGTTTCTCCCTCCATACAGAAACAACCACTTGATACTCCGGTCAAAACCATCACACTACCATATATAGCAGGCGTTATTAAAAAGATTTCCAAAATTCTAAACAAACACAAGATCCAGGTCCGGTTCAATACAGTACACAAAATTCGTGATCTGATCCCATCCGTGAAGGATGTCATTCCTGACTTACAGTACCCCGGGGTTTACAAATTAAGTTGTACCTGCGGTGATTGCTATATCGGGGAGACGAAGCGACATGTCTCTGACCGAATTCGCGAGCACAAATCAGATTTGAAACACGGCAGAACGAATTCTTCTGCCGTGGCTGATCACTGTTACAACGCTGTGGGTGATCACAATATAATTTTCTCCGATACCAAGGTTCTTTGCAAACCCACGGGTTTTTATCAGAGATTTGTTCACGAGGCAATTCAGAGCTACAAACACAGACACAATTTCAATCGAGAAGATGGTTTCAAATTAAGCAACCATTGGAAAGATGTTCTAAATCGAAACAAACATTAAACTAATTTCAATGGTACAGTATATTTTTTCAAGTAGTGGTACCCCAAACTTTCGCAGCTTCTTAAAATCCCCTTTTCACACCACCAGCATGTGGACGCTGCCGTGCCCCCTCGCCAGCCTGCACATGTTCACCCCCGTCCCACCTTTCATCATGCTAAGTCCGCCTATTAAATGCAAATTTTTCATGCTAATTCCTTTGTCAAGGCACCTTAATTACTCTCACACAGCTTAAAGGTCGCGGTCTGAGCTTGGCTGTGTTCACTCCAGCGCTGTCCTCGAGACAGTCTGGTCCCTTCATCTGATGAAGGCCGCTTGTGTTGTGGCCGAAACGTCGTGATTTTTGTTGTTTTATTTTTTACCTACGTGACTTTACCGAATATAACCAAAGAGTAATCATCATCAGGTTATGTGTTTCCTCTACCTGATGATGATTGCTTGCGTTGCAATCGAAACGTCGTATGCTATTAATTTTTGTTTCTTATTTCTACGTGACTTTACCGAAAAAACCAAAGAGTAATTCACCCACTCATTCATTCCACCCACCACTCACCGATTAAGCACGCTTCGCTCCAACCGACATGTTATCCATAACAGAGGTTTTAGAGTGAGATCGCGTAAACATGAATGTGTCGTGAAACCCACCTGATGAGACTGGTTGTAATTACCGCCGAAACTTCACAGTACTCGAATTGTAAACACAGCCGGTGAGCTGACTCTGTAACTTACTGGCCACGTTTTTGCTCACGTGACAAACCTTACTAGTTGGCTGTGTCGGGCGGTGGCGGGTTTCACGACACAGCGTTTCTATTTACGCGATCAAACCCAAACCATCGATTATGGATAAAGTTGGTCGCGAAAGCTTCCTACAACTCGTCCCGCGTGTTGCACTTTTACATCCACGCCGCAGGCCACCTCATTCTCTCTCTCTCTGCGTCTTCCCTTCCTCCTAACAATCACCACCACTACCACCAACACCACCACAACCAACACCACCACAACCATCACTACCACCACCACCCCCACAACCACCACCACCACCACTACCACAACCACCACAACCACCACCACAACCACCACCACGACCACCACTACCACCACCACAACCACCACCACAACCACCACCACTGCCACCACCACAACCACCACAACCACCAACACCACCACTACAACCACCACCACCACAACCATCACTACCACCACCACAAACACCACTACAACCATCACCACCACCACCACAACCACCACCACCACAACCACCACCACCACAACCACCACTACAACCATCACCACCACCACCACCACAACCACCACCACCACAACCACCACCACCACAACCACCACAACCACTACCACCACAAACACCACAACCACCACAACCACCACCACCACAACCACTACAACCAACACCACCACAACCATCACTACCACCACCACCCCCACAACCACCACCACCACCACTACCACAACCACCACAACCACCACCACAACCACCACCACGACCACCACTACCACCACCACAACCACCACCACAACCACCACCACTGCCACCACCACAACCACCACAACCACCAACACCACCACTACAACCACCACCACCACAACCATCACTACCACCACCACAAACACCACTACAACCATCACCACCACCACCACAACCACCACCACCACAACCACCACCACCACAACCACCACTACAACCATCACCACCACCACCACAACCACCACCACCACAACCACCACCACCACAACCACCACCACCACAACCACCACAACCACTACCACCACAACCACCACAACCACCACAACCACCACCACCACAACCACTACAACCATCACAACCACTACCATCACAACCACCACCACCACAACCACCACCACCACAATCACCACCACCACCACCACCACCACCAAAACCACCACCACCACAACCACCACCACCAAAACCACCACCACCACAACCACCACCACTACCACCACCACCACCACCACAACCACCACTACCACCACAACCACCACCACAACCACCACTACCACCACCACAACCACCACAACCACCACTACCACCACCACAACCACCACCACAACCATCACCACCACCACAACCACGACCACCATCACAACCACCACCACCACAAACACCACAACCACCACAACCACTACCACAACCACCACAACCACCACCACCACAACCACCACCACCACCACAACCACCACCACTACCACCACCACCAAAACCACCACCACCACCACAACCACCACCACTACCACCACAACCACCACTACCACCACCACAACCACCACCACCACAACCACCACCACCACCACCACAACCACCACCACCACAACCACCACTACCACCACCACAACCACCACCACAACCATCACCACCACAACCACCACCATCACAACCACCACCACCACCACAACCACTACCACCACAACCGCCACCATCACCATAACCACTACCACCACAACCACTACCACCACAACCACCACCAAAACCACCACTACCACCACCACAACGACCACAACCACCACCACCACAACCACCACCACAACCACCACAACCATCACCACCACAACCATCACTACCACCACCACCACAAACACCACCACCACAACCACCACCACCACCACCACTACCACCACCACAACCACCACCACCAAAACCACCACTACCACCACAGCCACCACCAAAACCACCACTACCACCACCACCACAACCACCACCAAAACCACCACTACCACCACCACCACAACCACCACCAAAACCACCACTACCACCACAACCACCACCAAAACCACCACTACCACCACCACCACAACCACCACCAAAACCACCACTACCACCACCACCACAACCACCACCACAACCACCACTACCACCACCACCACAACCACCACAACCACCACCACCACAACCACCACCACCACCACTACCACCACCACAACCACCACCACCAAAACCACCACTACCACCACAACCACCACCAAAACCACCACTACCACCACCACCACAACCACCACCACAACCACCACCACCTCGCTTCATTGAGAAACGCGTTGCACCCCCATCCCGCAAGGCACCCCGTGGCTAACGTGGACGGGAGCACGCCGCGGTGCTCCGGGCTCCTCGCCTCGAGGGGTTTCTCAACCCCGGGGCATCGGGCGGTGTCCGCGGTGTCGCCCACACGAGGCAGACAACGAAACAAACCCAATAGCCGCATCCTGGCAACGCGGTTATCGCGATAATCGTCGTCGTCGTCGTCACGATATCCGAGGTCGTATGGCGGAATCGTAGCTCACCCGGGCGGTAGAGCGTGCATAGCGGCGAGCGGATGATGTCCCCTGGCTCGTCTCCCTGGAACCCCTGGGACCCCAGGGACCCCTCGGACCCCTGGGGCCCGACCCCAACAGCAGGGGGGGCGTGGAGCTGCAGCCCAGACCCCTCTGGGTAGGGGGTAGAGACGGAGACCCCTCCGGGGACGACTCGCTCAGGGGACGGGGCGCTGAATCGACTGATCCGGCTCCGTTTCATTGGGACCGCTGCTGGGGTCGCACACAGGGGTAGGGGTTCACAAGGGGGTAGGGGTTCATACAGGGGTAGGGGTTCACACAGGGGTAGGGGTTCACACAGGGGTAGGGGTTCACACAGACAGGGGTAGGGGTTCACACAGAGGTAGGGGTTCACACCCCACTCACCCCACTCATCCCACTCACCTCAGCTAACCACACTCACCTCACTCACCCCACTCACCTCACCCCACTCACCTCACTCACCTCACTCACCCACTCATCTCACTCACCTCACTCACCCCACTCACCTCACCTCACTCACCCCACTCACCCCCACTCACCTCACCCCACTCACCTCACCTCACTCACCTCGCTCACCCCACTCACCTCACTCACTCTACTCACCCCACTCACCCCACTCACCCCACTCACCTCACCTCACTCACCTCACTCACCCCACTCACCTCACCCGACTCACCTCACCTCACTCACCTCACTCGCCCCACTCACCCCACTCAACTCACCCCACTCACCTCACTCACCTCACTCACCCCCACTCACCTCACTCACCTCACTCACCCCACTAACCTCACTCACCTCACTCACCCCATTCACCTCACTCACCTCATTCACCCCACTCATCCCACTCACCTCACCCCACTCACCTCACCTCACCTCACTCACCCCACTCACCTCACTCACCCCACTCACCCCACTCACCTCACTCACCCTACTCACGTCACTCACCTCACCCCACTCACCCCACTCACCCCACCCCACTCACCCCACTCACCCCACTCACCTCACTCAACCCACTCACCCTACTCACCCCACTCACGCCACTCACCCCACTCACCTCCCTCACCTCACTCACCCCACTCACCTCACTCACCCCACTAACCTCACTCACCTCACTCACCTCATTCACCCCACTCACCTCACTCACCCCACTCACCTCACCCCACTCACCTCACCTCACTCACCCCACTCACCTCACTCACCTCACTCACCCCACTCACCTCACCTCACCTCACTCACCCCATTCACCCCACTCACCTCACTCATCCCACCCACCTCACCCCACTCACCTCACTCATCCCACTCACCTCACTCACCCCACTCACCGCACTCACCCTACTCACCCCACTCACCTCACTCATCCCACCCACCTCACCCCACTCACCTCACCTTACTCAGGTCACTCACCCCACTCACCTCACCCCACTCACCTCACCTCATTCACCTCACTCACCCCACTCACCCCACTCACCTCACCTCACTCACCTCACCCCACTCACCCCACTCACCTCACTCACCTCACCCACCCCACTAACCTTACTCACCTCACTCACCCCACTCACCTCACTCACCCCACTCACCTCACCCCACTCACCTCACGTCACTCACCTCACTCACCCCACTCACCTCAACCCACTCACCTCACCTCACTCACCTCACTCACCCCACTCATTTCACTCACCCCACTCACCTCACTCACCTCACTCACCCCACTCAACTCACTCACCCCACTCACCCCACCAACCCCACTCACCTCACTCACCCCACTCACCTCACTCACCTCACTTACCCCACTCACCCCACTCACCTCACTCACCCCACTCACCCCACTCACCTCACTCACCCCACTCACCCCACTAACCTCACTCACCTCACTCACCTCACTCACCCCACTAACCCCACTCACCCCACGCACCTCACTCACCCAACTCACCCCATCCCACTCACCCCACTCACCTCACTCACCCCACTCACCTCACTCACCCCACTCACCTCACCTCACTCACCCCACTCACCTCACCTCACTCACCTCACTCACCCCACTCACCTCACTCACCTCACTCACCCCACTCACTCCACTCACCTCACTCACCCTACTCACCCCACTCACGTCACTCACCTCACCCCACTCACCCCACTCACCCCACCCCACTCACCCCACTCACCTCACTCACCCCACTCACCTCACTCACCTCACTCACCCCACTCACCTCACTCAGCCCACTCACCTCACTCACCCCACTCAGCCCAATCACGTCACTCACCCCACCCACCTCACTCACCCCACTCACCCCACTCACGCCACTCACCTCACCCCACTCACCTCACCTCACTCACCCCACTCACCTCACTCACCCCACTCACCTCACCCCACTCACCCCACTCACATCACCTCACCTCACTCACCTTACTCACCCCACTCACCTCACTCACTCTACTCACCCCACTCACCTCACTCACCCCACTCACCTCACCCCACTCACGTCACCTCACTCACCTCACTCACCCACTCACCCCACCCCACTCACCTCACCTCGCTCACCTCACTCAGCCCACTCACCTCACTCACCCCACTCACCCCACTCACCTCACTCACCCCACTCACCTCACTCACTCCACTCACCCCACTCACCTAACTCACCCCACTCACCCCACTCACCTCACCCCACTCACCTCACCTCACCTCACTCACCCCAATCACGTCCACACACCCCACTCACCTCACTCACCCCACTCACCTCACTCACCTCACTCACCCCACTCACCCCACTCACCTCACTCCACTCACCTCACCTCACTCACCCCACTCACCCCACTCACCTCACTCACCCCACTCACCTCACTCACCTCACTCACCACACTCACCTCACTCACCCCACTCACCCCACTCACCTCACCCCACTCACCTCACCTCACCTCACTCACCCCACTCACCCCACTCACCTCACTCACCCCACTCACCTCACTCACCTCACTCACCACACTCACCTCACCCCACTCACCTCACCTCACTCACCCCACTCACCCCACTCTCCTCACTCACCCCACTCACCTCACCCCACTCACCTCACTCACCTCACTCACCCCACTCACTCCACTCACCTCACTCACCCCACTCACCCCACTCACCTCACTCACCCTACTCACCCCACTCACGTCACTCACCTCACCCCACTCACCCCACTCACCCCACCCCACTCACCCCACTCACCTCACTCACCCCACTCACCCCACTCACCTCACCCCACTCACCTCACCTCACTCACCTCACTCACCCCACTCACCCCACCCCACTCACCTCACCTCGCTCACCTCACTCAGCCCACTCACCTCACTCACCCCACTCACCCCACTCACCTCACTCACCCCACTCACCCCACTCACCTCACTCACTCCACTCACCCCACTCACCTAACTCACCCCACTCACCCCACTCACCTCACCCCACTCACCTCACCTCACCTCACTCACCCCAATCACGTCACTCACCCCACTCACCTAACTCACCCCACTCACCTCACTCACCTCACTCACCCCACTCACCCCACTCACCTCACTCCACTCACCTCACCTCACTCACCCCACTCACCCCACTCACCTCACTCACCCCACTCACCTCACTCACCTCACTCACCACACTCACCTCACTCACCTCACCCCACTCACCTCACCTCACCTCACTCACCCCACTCACCCCACTCACCTCACTCACCCCACTCACCTCACTCACCTCACTCACCACACTCACCTCACCCCACTCACCTCACCTCACTCACCCCACTCACCCCACTCTCCTCACTCACCCCACTCACCTCACCCCACTCACCCTCACCCCACTCACATCACCTCACCTCACTCACTCTACTCACCCCACTCACCTCACTCACCCCACTCACCTCACCCCACTCACCTCACTCACCCCACTCACCTCACCCCACTCACCTCACCTCACTCACCTCACTCACCCCACTCACCCCACCCCACTCACTTCACCTCACCTCACTCACCTCACTCAGCCCACTCACCTCACTCACCCCACTCACCCCACTCACCTCACTCACCCCACTCACCTCACTCACCTCACTCACCTCACTCACTCCACTCACCTCACTCACCCCACTCACCCCACTCACCTCACTCACCCCACTCACCCCACTCACCTCACTCACCTCACTCACCCACTCACCTCACTCACCTGACTCACCCACTCACCTCACTCACCCCACTCACCCCACTCACCTCACTCACCCCACTCACCTCACTCACCTCACTCACCTGACTCACCCCACTCACCCCACTCACCCCACTCACCTCACTCACCCCACTCACCTCACTCACCTCACTCACCCCACTCACCTCACTCACCCCACTCACCTCACTCACCCCACTCACCCCACTCACATCACTCACCTCACTCACCCCACTCACCTCACTCACCCCACTCACCTCACTCACCCCACTCACCTCACTCACCTCACTCACCTGACTCACCCCACTCACCTCACTCACCCCACTCACCCCACTCACCTCACTCACCCCACTCACCTCACTCACCTCACTCACCCCACTCACCTCACTCACCCCACTCACCTCACTCACCCCACTCACCCCACTCACATCACTCACCTCACTCACCCCACTCACCTCACCTCACCTCACTCACCCCACTCACCCCACTCACCCCACTCACCTCAATCACCTCACTCACCCCACTCACCTCACCCCACTCACCTCACCTCACTCACCCCACTCACCTCACCCCACTCACCTCACCTCACCTCACTCACCTCACTCACTCTACTCACCCCACTCACCTCACCCCACTCACCTCACCTCACTCACCTCACTCACCTCACCCCACTCACCTCACCTCACTCACCTCACTCACCCCACCCCACTCACCTCACCTCACCTACTCACCTCACTCAGCCCACTCAGCCCACTCACTCCACTCACCCCACTCACCCCACTCACCTCACTCACCTCACTCACCCCACTCACCTCACTCACCCCACTCACCCCACTCACCTCACTCACTCCACTCACCTCACCCCACTCACCCCACTCACCCCACTCACCTCACCTCACTCAGCCCACTCACCTCACTCACTCCACTCACCTAACCTCACTCACCCCACTCACCCCACTCACCCCACTCAGCCCACTCACCCCACTCACGTCACTCACCCCACTCACGTCACTCACCTCACTCACCCCACTCACCTCACTCACCCCACTCACCCCACCCCACTCACCCCACTCACCTCACTCACCCCACTCACCTCACTCACCCCACTCACCCCACCCCACTCACCCCACTCACGTCACGTGTGCAAGCGGCAGGCCCACCAGGGGGGCGTGGGGGGAAGTTCTTGTGACCCCCCCTCGGCTGGAGCTCTCACGTCGTTGACGTTGTTGTTGTTGTTGACGTTGTAGTTGTTGTTGTTGACGTTGTTGTTGTTGTTGACGTTGTTGTTGTTGTCGTTGACGTTGTTGTTGTTGTTGACGTTGTTGTTGTTGACGTTGTTGTTGTTGACGTCGTTGTTGTTGTTGACGTTGTTGACGTTGTTGTTGTTGACGTTGTTGTTGTTGTTGACGTTGTTGTTGTTGACGTCGTTGTTGTTGTTGACGTTGTTGACGTTGTTGTTGTTGACGTTGTTGTTGTTGTTGACGTGGTTGTTGTTGTTGACGTGTCTGCCAAGGGATTTCCCGAGCGCTGCCGCTGCTGCTGTCGCCGCGGATTTCACTTCGCAGGTGAGACGCGGTCGTGGGGAGGGGTGGGGGGGGGCACTCGGAGCCCCCCCCCACCACCCTCGCACGTTAATCAGTGAACAACGGTGGGGAGAGGGGGAGGTAGTGGGGGGGGGACTCCCCACCACCACCTCCACCCAACCCACACTCACCTCACTCACCCCCCCACCACCACCCCCCCCACCACCACCCACCACCACCCCTCACCACCACCACCTCGCTCACCCCCCACCACCACCCCCCCCCACCACCACCTCGCTCACCCCCCCCGCGGGTGACGTCACCGTCGTCGCGACCGCTGCCCTCGCTGCCCCCCCCCCTCATCCCTGCCCCCCCCCATCGCTGCCCCCTCCCCCCCATCCCTGCCCCGTGTTCACGGCTGGGCTAGGGGGTGGAGGGAGGAGGGCCCGGGGTGGGGGGGGGACCCGGCCGGGCCGCGGCGGTCGCGCCCGGCCGTGCTCAGGGCCGTGGCTTAACAACTCGTTAGGGCGGGGCCGGCTCGGGGTCACGGAGCGGACACGGGGACAGTCGGCACCCACCCACCCACCCCCTCCACCCACACAACCCCCTCCACCCCCTCCACCCACCCACCCCTCCACCCACACAACCCACACAACCCCCTCCACCCCCTCCACCCACACAACCCCCTCCACCCACACAACCCACACAACCCCCTCCACCCCCTCCACCCACACAACCCCTCCACCCACACAACCCACACAACCCCCTCCACCCACACAACCCCCTCCACCCACACAACCCCCTCCACCCACACAACCCCCTCCACCCCCTCCACCCACACAACCCCATCCACCCACACAACCCCCTCCACCCACACAACCCCCTCCACCCACACAACCCCCCTCCACCCCCTCCACCCACACAACCCCCTCCACCCCCTCCACCCACACAACCCCCTCCACCCACACAACCCCCTCCACCCACACAACCCCCTCCACCCACACAACCCACACAACCCCCTCCACCCACACAACCCACACAACCCTCCACCCACACAACCCCCTCCACCCCCTCCACCCCCTCCACCCACACAACCCCCTCCCACCCACACAACCCACACAACCCCCTCCACCCCCTCCACCCACACAACCCCCTCCACCCACACAACCCACACAACCCCTCCACCCACACAACCCCCTCCACCCACACAACCCCCTCCACCCACACAACCCCCTCCACCCCCTCCACCCACACAACCCCATCCACCCACACAACCCCTTCCACCCACACAACCCCCTCCACCCACACAACCCCCTCCACCCCCTCCACCCCCTCCACCCACACAACCCCCTCCACCCCCTCCACCCACACAACCCCCTCCACCCACACAACCCCCTCCACCCACACAACCCCCTCCACCCACACAACCCACACAACCCCCTCCACCCACACAACCCACACAACCCCCTCCACCCACACAACCCCCTCCACCCCCTCCACCCCCTCCACCCACACAACCCCCTCCACCCACACAACCCACACAACCCCCTCCACCCCCTCCACCCACACAACCCCCTCCGCCCACACAACCCACACAACCCCCTCCACCCACACAACCCCCTCCACCCACACAACCCCCTCCACCCACACAACCCCCTCCACCCCTCCACCCACACAACCCCCTCCACCCACACAACCCCCTCCACCCACACAACCCCCTCCACCCACACAACCCCCTCCACCCCCTCCACCCACACAACCCCCTCCACCCCCTCCACCCACACAACCCCCTCCACCCACACAACCCCCTCCACCCACACAACCCCCTCCACCCCCTCCACCCACACAACCCCCTCCACCCCCTCCACCCACACAACCCCCTCCACCCACACAACCCCCTCCACCCCCTCCACCCACACAACCCCCTCCACCCACACAACCCCCTCCACCCACACAACCCCCTCCACCCCCTCCACCCACACAACCCCCTCCACCCACACAACCCCCTCCACCCACACAACCCCCTCCACCCACACAACCCCCTCCACCCCCTCCATCCACACAACCCCCTCCACCCACACAACCCCCTCCACCCACACAACCCCCTCCACCCCCTCCACCCACACAACCCCCTCCCACCCACACAACCCCCTCCACCCGCACAACCCCCTCCACCCACAAAACCGCCTCCACCCACACAACCCCCTCCACCCACACAACCCCCTCCACCCCCTCCACCCACACAACCCCCTCCACCCACACAACCCCCTCCACCCACACAACCACCTCCACCCACACAACCCCCTCACCCCCTCCACCCCCTCCACCCACACAACCCCCTCCACCCACACAACCCCCTCCACCCACACAACCCCCTCCACCCCCTCCACCCACACAACCCCCTCCACCCCCTCCACCCACACAACCCCCTCCACCCACACAACCCCCTCCACCCCCTCCACCCACCCACTCCCTCCACCCACACAACCCCCTCCACCCACACAACCCCCTCCACCCACACAACCCCCTCCACCCCCTCCACCCACACAACCCCCTCCACCCACACAACTCCCTCCACCCACACAACCCCCTCCACCCACACAACCCCCTCCACCCCCTCCATCCACACAACCCCCTCCACCCACACAACCCCCTCCACCCACACAACCCCCTCCACCCCCTCCACCCACACAACCCCTCCACCCACACAACCCCCTCCACCCGCACAACCCCCTCCACCCACAAAACCGCCTCCACCCACACAACCCCCTCCACCCACACAACCCCCTCCACCCCCTCCATCCACACAACCCCCTCCACCCACACAACCCCCTCCACCCACACAACCCCCTCCACCCCCTCCACCCACACAACCCCTCCACCCACACAACCCCCTCCACCCGCACAACCCCCTCCACCCACAAAACCGCCTCCACCCACACAACCCCCTCCACCCACACAACCCCCTCCACCCCCTCCACCCACACAACCCCGTCCACCCACACAACCCCCTCCACCCACACAACCACCTCCACCCACACAACCCCCTCACCCCCTCCACCCCCTCCACCCACACAACCCCCTCCACCCACACAACCCCCTCCACCCACACAACCCCCTCACCCCCTCCACCCCCTCCACCCCCTCCACCCCCTCCACCCACACAACCCCCTCCACCCCCTCCACCCCCTCCACCCACACAACCCCCTCCACCCCCTCCACCCCCACAACCCCCTCCACCCACACAACCCCCTCCACAACCCCCTCCACCCCCACACGGATACTGCGCACGGCCCCTACCTGCACCGACCCCCCGTCCCCCCCATTCCTTTTTCTCAATGCCTCCTCCTTCCCGTGTCACTCATTCTCCCGTGTCTCTCATTCTCCCCGTGTCTCTCATTCTCCCCGTGTCTCTCATTCTCCCCGTGTCTCTCATTCTCCCGTGTCTCTCATTCTCCTTCCCGTGTCTCTCATTCTCCCGTGTCTCTCATTCTCCTTCCCGTGTCTCTCATTCTCCCGTGTCTTTCATTCTCCTTCCCGTGTCTCTCATTCTTCCCGTATCTCTCATTCTCCCCGTGTCTCTCTCTTCCTTCCCGTGTCTCTCATTCTCCCCGCGTCTCTCATTCTCCCCGTGTCTCTCATTCTTCCCGTGTCTCTCATTCTCACCGTGTCTTTCCTCCTTCCTGTGTCTCTCATTCTCCCCGTGTCTCTCATTCTCCCCGTGTCTCTCATTCTCCCGTGTCTCTCATTCTTACCGTGTCTCTCATTCTCCCCGTGTCTCTCCTCCTTCCTGTGTCTCTCATTCTCCCCGCGTCTCTCATTCTCCCCGTGTCTCTCATTCTCCCCGTGTCTCTCATTCTCCACTTGTTTCTCATTCTCCGTGTCTCTCTCCTCCTCCCGTGTCTCTCATTCTCCCCGTGTCTCTCTCATTCTCCCCTGTCTCTCTCTTCCTTCCCGTGTCTCTCATTCTCTCCGTGTCTCTTATTCTCCCCGGTCTCTCATTCTCCCCGTGTCTCTCATTCTCACCGTGTCTCTCATTCTCCCCGTGTCTCTTCTCCTTCCTGTGTCTCTCATTCTCACTGTGTCTCTCATTCTCCCCGTGTCTCTCATTCTCCCCGTGTCTCTCGTTCTCCCCGTGCCTCTCCTCCTTCCTGTGTCTCTCATTCTCCCCGTGTCTCTCATTATCCCCGTGTCTCTCATTCTCCCCGTGTCTCTCTCCTCGTCCCCGTGTCTCTCATTCTCCCCGCGTCTCTCATTCTCCTCGCGTCTCTCATTCTCTCCGTGTCTGCCATTCTCACCGTGTCTCTCATTCTCCCCGTGTCTCTCATTCTCCCCGTGTCTCTCTTCCTTCCCGGGTCTCTCATTCTCCCCGTGTCTCTCATTCTCCCCACGTCTCTCATTCTCCCCGTGTCTCTCATTCTCCCGTGTCTCTCTCTTCCTTCCCGTGTCTCTCATTCTCCCCGCGTTTCTCATTCTCCTTCCCGTGTCTTTCATTCTCCCGTGTCTCTCATTCACCCTGTCTCTCATTCTCCCCGTGTCTCTCATTCTCCCCGCGTCTCTCATTCTCCCCGTGTCTCTCATTCTCACCGTGTCTCTCATTCTCCCCGTGTCTCTCATTCTCCCCGTGTCTCTCTCCTCCTTCCCGTGTCTCTCATTATCCCCGCGTCTCTCATTCTCCCCGTGTCTCTCTCCTTCTTCCCGTGTCTCTCATTCTCCCGTGTCTCTCATTCTCCCCGTGTCCCTCATTCTCCCCGTCTCTCTCCTCCTTCCCGTGTCTCTCATTCTCCGCGCGTCTCTCATTCTCCGCGCGTCTCTCATTCTCCCCGTGTCTCTCATTCTCCCCGTGTCTCTCTCCTCCTTCCCGCGTCTCTCATTCTCCCCGTCTCTCATTCTCCCCGTGTCTTTCTCCTCCTTCCCGTGTCTCTCATTCTCCCCGTGTCTCTCATTCTCCCCGTGTCTCTCATTCTCCCCGTGTCTCTCATTCTCCCCGTCTCTCTCATTCTCCCCGTGTCTCTCATTCTCCCCGTCTCTCATTCTCCCCGTGTCTCTCTCCTCCTTCCCGTGTCTCTCATTCTCCCCGCGTCTCATTCTCCCCGTGTCTCTCATTCTCCCCGTCTCTCTCTCTTCTTTCCCGTGTCTCTCATTCTCCCCCCGTCTCTCATTCTCCCCGCGTCTCTCATTCTCCCCGTGTCTCTCATTCTCCCCGCGTCTCTCATTCTCCCCGTGTCTCTCATTCTCCCCGTGTCTCTCATTCTCCCCGTCTCTCATTCTCCCCGTGTCTCTCTCCTCCTCCCCTCCGTGTCTCTCATTCTCCCCGTGTCTCTCATTCTCCCCGCGTCTCTCATTCTCCCCGTGTCTCTCATTCTCCCCGTGTCTCTCATTCACCCTGTCTCTCATTCTCCCCGTGTCTCTCATTCTCCCCGCGTCTCTCATTCTCCCCGTGTCTCTCATTCTCACCGTGTCTCTCATTCTCCCCGTGTCTCTCATTCTCCCCGTGTCTCTCTCCTCCTTCCCGTGTCTCTCATTATCCCCGCGTCTCTCATTCTCCCCGTGTCTCTCTCCTCCTTCCCGTGTCTCTCATTCTCCCGTGTCTCTCATTCTCCCCGTGTCCCTCATTCTCCCCGTCTCTCTCCTCCTTCCCGTGTCTCTCATTCTCCGCGCGTCTCTCATTCTCCGCGCGTCTCTCATTCTCCCCGTGTCTCTCATTCTCCCCGTGTCTCTCTCCTCCTTCCCGCGTCTCTCATTCTCCCCGTCTCTCATTCTCCCCGTGTCTTTCTCCTCCTTCCCGTGTCTCTCATTCTCCCCGTGTCTCTCATTCTCCCCGTCTCTCTCATTCTCCCCGTCTCTCTCATTCTCCCCGTCTCTCATTCTCCCCGTCTCTCATTCTCCCCGTGTCTCTCTCCTCCTTCCCGTGTCTCTCATTCTCCCCGCGTCTCATTCTCCCCGTGTCTCTCATTCTCCCCGTCTCTCTCTCTTTCTCCCCCCGTCTCTCATTCTCCCCGCGTCTCTCATTCTCCCCGTGTCTCTCATTCTCCCCGCGTCTCTCATTCTCCCCGTGTCTCTCATTCTCCCCGTGTCTCTCATTCTCCCCGTCTCTCATTCTCCCCGTGTCTCTCTCCTCCTCCCCTCCGTGTCTCTCCTCCTCCCCGTATCTCTCTCCTCCTTCCCGTGTCTCTCATTCTCCCCGTGTCTCTCTCCTCCTACCCTCCGTGTCTCTCATTCTCCCCGTGTCTCTCTCCTCCCCGCGTCTCTCTCTCCTCCCCTCCGCGTCTCTCTCCTTCCCGTGTCTCTCATTCTCCCCGAGTCTCTCTCCTCCTTCCCATGTCTCTCATTCTCCCCGTGGCTCTCTCCTCCTCCCCTCCGTGTCTCTCATTCTCCCCGCGTCTCTCTCGTCCCCGTGTCTCTCTCCTCCTCCCCGTGTCTCTCCTTCTCCCCGCGTCTCCTCCTCCCCGTGTCTCTCTCCTCCCCGTGTCTCTCTCCTCCTCCCCGTGTCTCTCATCCTCCCAGTGTCTCCCTCCTCCCCGCGTCTCTCTCCTCCCCCCTGTCTCCCTCCTCCCCCGTGTCTCCCTCCTCCCCCCTGTGTCTCGCTAGTCCAGTGGCTCTTAACCTGGGGTGCACAACACCCCCTTGGGGTAGCGAGACATGGCCAGATTTGTTTAGAAGCAAAATCATCGAAGCACAAATTAAGCAGGGGACCGTAAGTACTTTGTTTCACCAAACCCTCGACGTAGTTGGTAACATTGTACATTATTAATGATTGACAGCCAAAGGGGAGCAGGCTCCTGCAGTAAAGGTTAAAAGCCACTGCTCTATGCGAATAGAGAATCCGCGAATGTTGTCCATCGACAGCAGTGTACATCTGTGGAAGTGTCTGTGTCAGTCTACATATCGTTTTGGGTGCCACAACATCTATGATGAGAACTGCTCGAGCGCGCCCCGTGCCTCTCAGACAGTGGCACGAGGACGCGAGTCTCTCGTTCCCATCACTGGCTGGACCCCGCTGCCGGCACCCATCGCGACGGGCTCTGCAAGGGCCACGCAGCCGCTCGTGGCTCACAATGGGACCGCGCGTCAAGCCAACACGCAAAGGGTCACCAATGGCATTTATTGAACAGCACTCGGAGCGGAAGAACGACAAGGAGAGACAGGGCGACAGGGTGACGACAGGCGTGGGGGTGTTGTCCGGGGGACGGCGACAAGCACTGCACTACACACGGACACTCGCTACACTACAGACACTACACACAGTCACACGCTACGCCACACACTACCCCATACGCACCAGCCATACCACACACCCTACACACGGATACACAATGCACACACTACACATGGACAACCGCCGTTCACGAACAAATGGCGGTGACCTCACCACGGCGCTGGTGCCAAGCTAGGTGCACTTTGAGGCCACGTGAAATGTCGAAGGCTCGCTGGCAGGTCACTGGACAAACCCAGGTGGGTTGACTGGTTGTACCCCCTACTGTGCCAACTGTCTGTGTTTTAGCCACCCAGCGCTCCGCTCGTTGTTGTGAGCGTCGCTCCTCTGCCCTCCGCTATTGCTGGAGGGCGAATGCCTCCAACTGCCCAGTAGCGTTCTTCACGAGCCTCCTCCACAGAGGCCGATCTTGACACTGCTGCTACCAGTCATCGGCAAGTCCACTCAGCTCCACATCCTTCTGTACTGCATTAGTCCGGGCTACATGGCCCAGCCAACGCAGCCTTGCCTGCCGGAGGAGCTCACCGATGGGAATGCGTGCAGATCTTTCGAGGATTTGTGAGCTCCTCACACAATCCAGCCTCGCTAAACCCAGGATGGATCGTAGGCAGGCCAGCCTAAATGTTTCTAACCGGCGAAGATGTTCCATCAGGGGGGTCCACGTTTCGCAAGCGCAGAGAAGAGAGGGCATGGCCGTGGCTGAGAAGACCCGAAGCTTCGTGTGGAGCGACAGACCAGGTAGCTTCCACACAGAATTACAGTCAATGAAAAGATAATGCCACTCGACTGATTCGGAGTGAGACTTCGGCTGCCAAATCGGAGCTGGTCGTAAGCACACTGCCCAGGTATGGAAACTGTCCACTCTCGATCACCAATGGGGAGTTGAGTAGGTGGAGTGTTTGATGGCACAAAATACCCAGGCAGGTGCTTAGTTTTGGTGGGGCTGATAGCAAGGCCCCACCTCTTAGAGGCACGCTCCAGGTTCAGCAGCAGCGGCGCCTCTGAGTGAGCAGCAATCACCAGATCATCGGCATACATAACGTGGTTGACAAATAGGGGGCCGCATCCCTCAACTGCACCTGGGCATCGATCAGCCTCCCATTGTATCTGTACCAGATGGAGATTCCTCCGGTGCCTCTAGGCAGATGCTTCTCGAACTACGTAGTCAAAGAAGATGTTAAATATCGTCTTTGGGAGCCAGAGGACATCCCTGTCGCACCCCAAGGTGAACAAGGAAAGACTCCCAGTCACGCAGCTTTACCCGGGCCTGCTCATCATCATGAAGGCCATTAATGATCGTGAGCATAGTCAGGGACTCCAAACGCACGAAGAACAACCCAGAGCCCTGGTCTATTGATGGTATCATAGGCCTGGACCAGGTCAATAAAGCAAAGATGTCAGTCCTGTTGAAATTCCCCACACCTCTGCTGTGACAGACAGAGAAATGGCGTCTGTGCAGGACCACCCCGGCCTGAAACCACATTGGGGCTCCGCAAGCCTCTCCTCAGCGCGCTGCCTGCCAAGGGGGCGATGTTGAATAATCCTTGCCAGGTCGAACCATAACACAGGCAACACCCCACACATTACACCCATCACGTTACACACGCTGCACCACACACACACAATACACCATGCCACATCCTCCACCGGCACCACACGCACCTCGCCACGCATTAAACCGCGTACACAAATACACTTCCCCACACACACTAAACCACAAAGCGTATGATACAGAGCAACATCCACCTCCACTAACATCAAGAGGCGCGGAACGCTTTGGCCCCTGAGCTCTGTGGGTTGCGAGCCGCGTCTCCTGCGATCTGCTCTGAGGGCATCGCTCTCCCCCTCCATCCAGGGGGGTCCCAGGGGGGGGGGTCCCAGGTGGGGGGGTCCCGGGGGGGGTCCCAGGGGGGGGGGGGTCCCGGGGGGGGGGTCCCGGGGGGGGTCGAGTCCCAGGGGGGGGGGTCCCAGGGGGAGGGGGTCCCGGGGGGGGTGGTCCCGGGGGGGGTCCCGGGGGGGGGGGGGGGTCCCAGCCGATGCTCCCGTCCGGCTGTGGCTCCGGTCCCCTCTGCAGGGAGGGGGGCGTGGGGGAGGGGCCTGGCTCGCCCGCCCCCACCTTGAGAGGGCGCCCCCAGCGGTGAGCAATGGGCAGGGCCCGGAGCGCCACCTCCCACGTGCTGGTGTGTGTGTGAACGTGTGTGTGTATGTGTGTGTGTGAACGTGTGTGTGTGTATGTGTGTATGGTGGTGTGTGGTGTATGTGTGTGTATGTGTGTGTGTATGGTGGTGTGTGGTGTATGTGTGTGTATGTGTGTATGGTGGTGTGTGGTGTGTGTGTGTGTGTATGGTGGTGTGTGTGTGAACGTGTGTATGGTGGTGTGTGGTGTATGTGTGTATGTGTGGGTGTTGGTGTGTGTGTGGTGTGTGTATGGTGGTGTGTGATGTATGTGTGTGTGTGAACGTGTGTATGGTGGTGTGTGGTGTATGTGTGTATGTGTGTGTGAACGTGTGTATGGTGGTGTGTGGTGTATGTGTGCATGTAAACGTGTGTGTGTGTAGTGTGTGTGTGTGTATGGTGGTGTGTGGTGTATGTGTGTGTGTGAACGTGTGTATGGTGGTGTGTGTGTGAACGTGTGTGTATGGTGGTGTGTGGTGTATGTGAGTGTGTGTGAACGTGTGTATGGTGGTGTGTGGTGTGTGGTGTATGTGTGTGTGTGAACGTGTGTATGGTGGTGTGTGTGTGAACGTGTGTATGGTGGTGTGTGTGTGAACGTGTGTGTATGGTGGTGTGTGGTGTATGTGTGTGTGTGAACGTGTGTATGGTGGTGTGTGGTGTATGTGTGTGTGTGAACGTGTGTATGGTGGTGTGTGGTGTATGTGTGTGTGTGTGAACGTGTGTATGGTGGTGTGTGGTGTATGTGTGCATGTAAACGTGTGTGTGTGTGTTGGTGTGTGTGTGTGGTGTGTGTGTTGGTGTGTGTGTGGTGTATGTGTGCATGTAAACGTGTGTGTGTTGGTGTGTGTGTGGTGTATGTGTGCATGTAAACGTGTGTGTTGGTGTGTTTGTGGTGTATGTGTGCATGTAAACGTGTGTGTGTTGGTGTGTGTGTGGTGTATGTGTGCATGTAAACGTGTGTGTTTGTGGTGTATGTGTGCATGTAAACGTGTGTGTGTGTGTGTTGGTGTGTGTGTGGTGTATGTGTGCATGTAAACGTGTGTGTGTGTTGGTGTGTGTGTTGGTGTGTGTATGTCTTCGTGTCTCTCAGCCTGCTCTGTCACCTGTAGGGTCACCCTCTCTCCTGTAGGGTCGTCCTATCTCCTGTAGGGTCATCCTCTCTCCTGTAGGGTAGTCCTATCTCCTGTAGGATTCCCCTGTCTTGTGTAGGATCACCCTCTCTCCTGTAGGATTCCCCTGTCTCGTGTAGGATCACCCTCTCTCCTGTAGGATTCCCTTGTCTCGTGTAGGATCACCCTCTCTCCTGTAGGATTCCCTTGTCTCGTGTAGGATCACCCTCTCTCCTGTAGGATTCCCCTGTCTCGTGTAGGATCACCCTCTCTCCTGTAGGATTCCCTTGTCTCGTGTAGGATCACCCTCTCTCCTGTAGGATTCCCTTGTCTCGTATAGGATCACCCTCTCTCCTGTAGGATTCCCTTGTCTCGTGTAGGATCACCCTCTCTCCTGTAGGATTCCCTTGTCTCGTGTAGGATCGCCCTCTCTCCTGTAGGATTCCCTTGTCTCGTGTAGGATCACCCTCTCTCCTGTAGGATTCCCTTGTCTCGTGTTGGATCACCCTCTCTCCTGTAGGATTCCCTTGTCTCGTGTAGGATCCCCTTGTCTCGTGTAGGATCACCCTCTCTCCTGTAGGATTCCCTTGTCTCGTGTAGGATCACCTTCTCTCCTGTAGGATTCCCTTGTCTCGTGTAGGATCACCCTCTCTCCTGTAGGATTCCCTTGTCTCGTGTAGGATCACCCTCTCTCTTGTAGGATGCCCTTGTCTCGTGTAGGATCACCCTCTCTCCTGTAGGATTCTCTTGTCTCGTGTAGGATCACCCTCTCTCCTGTAGGATTCCCCTGTCTCGTGTAGGATCACCCTCTCTCCTGTAGGATTCCCCTGTCTCGTGTAGGATCACCCTCTCTCCTGTAGGATTCCCTTGTCTCGTGTAGGATCACCCTCTCTCCTGTAGGATTCCCTTGTCTCGTGTAGGATCGCCCTCTCTCCTATAGGATTCCCTTGTCTCGTGTAGGATCACCCTCTCTCCTGTAGGATTCCCTTGTCTCGTGTTGGATCACCCTCTCTCCTGTAGGATTCCCTTGTCTCGTGTAGGATCACCCTCTCTACTGTAGGATTCCCTTGTCTCGTGTAGGATCACCCTCTCTCCTGTAGGATTCCCTTGTCTCGTGTAGGATCACCCTCTCTCCTGTAGGATTCCCTTGTCTCGTGTAGGATCACCCTCTCTCCTGTAGGATGCCCTTGTCTCGTGTAGGATCACCCTCTCTCCTGTAGGATTCCCTTGTCTCGTGTAGGATCACCCTCTCTCCTGTAGGATTCCCCTGTCTCGTGTAGGATCACCCTCTCTCCTGTAGGATTCCCTTGTCTCGTGTAGGATCACCCTCTCTCCTGTAGGATTCCCCTGTCTCGTGTAGGATCACATGTGCTCGTCGTAGCTGGAGGAGCTCTCTTCCTCAAGAGGAGTCACTCTTAGCCACTCATCTCCCACGTGGCTGCCTCTGCTGCAATGGTCACCCTCTGCACCTCTGAGTCCACCTGTATGTCTGTCTGTGTGTCTGTCTGTGTGTCTGTCTGTGAGTCTGTCTGTGTGTATGTCTGTGAGTCTGTCTGTGTGTATGTCTGTGGGTCTGTCTGTGAGTCTGTCTGTGAGTCTGTCTGTGAGTCTGTCTGTGAGTCTGTCTGTGTGTATGTCTGTGAGTCTGTCTGTGTGTATGTCTGTGTGTATGTCTGTGTGTCTGTCTGTGTGTATGTCTGTGGGTCTGTCTGTGAGTCTGTCTGTGAGTCTGTCTGTGAGTCTGTCTGTGTGTATGTCTGTGAGTCTGTCTGTGTGTATGTCTGTGGGTCTGTCTGTGTGTATGTCTGTGAGTCTGTCTGTGTGTATGTCTGTGGGTCTGTCTGTGGGTCTGTCTGTGGGTCTGTCTGTGTGTCTGTCTGTGTGTCTGTCCGTGTGTCTGTCTGTGAGTCTCTCTGTGAATCTCTCTGTGGGTCTGTCTGTGTTTCTGTATCTTTCCCTGTCTGAGAGTCTGTCTTTGTGCCTGTCTGTGAGTCTGTACGTTTGCTTGTCTGCATGTCCGTCTGTGTATCTGTCGTCTGTGTGTGTGTCTGCGATGTGTGCGCCTGTGTGTGTGTCGGTGAGGTTGTATGTTTGTGTGTCCGTGTGTATGTCCGTGTGTCTGTATGTTTGTGTGTCTGCGTATCTCTGTGCGTGCATGTCCTGGTCTCTCTCCGTGCCAGTTGCTCTGCTTGTCCCTGCGTCTCTGCTTGTCCCCGTGTCCACGTCTCTGCCTGTCCCCGTGTCTCTGCCTGTCCCCGTGTCTCTGCCTGTCCCCGTGTCTCTGCCTGTCCCCGTGTCTCTGCTTGTCCCTGCGTCTCTGCCTGTCCCCGTGTCTCTGCCTGTCCCCGCGTCTCTGCCTGTCCCCGCGTCTCTGCCTGTCCCCGTGTCTCTGCCTGTCCCCGTGTCTCTGCTTGTCCCCGCGTCTCTGCTTGTCCCCGCGTCTCTGCTTGTCTCTTCATCTCTGCCTGTCCCCGTGTCTCTGCCCCCCGTGTCTCTGCCTGTCCCCGTGTCTCTGCCTGTCCCCGTGTCTCTGCCTGTCCCCGCGTCTCTGCCTGTCCCCGCGTCTCTGCTTGTCCCCGTGTCTCTGCCTGTCCCCGCATCTCTGCCTGTCCCCGTGTCTCTGCCTGTCCCCGTGTCTCTGCCTGTCCCCGCATCTCTGCCCGCCTGCCCGCTGGACGCGTGCGGGAGCCCTGCCCAGGCGGCAGCGCGGTAGTGCGCCTGCCAGGCACAGCGGTAGCCAACCCAGCGCACAACCTGCAGCAGCGCCCCCCACTCCCTGCACCACACGGGGGGGGGGAGGGGGTTAGTGTGTCTGGTGTGGTGTAGAGTGTGTGGGGTGCCGGGTGCCGGGTGCCGGGTGCCTGGTACCTGGTGCCTGGTACCTGGTGCCTGGTACCTGGTACCTGGTGCCGGGTCCCTGGTACCTGGTCCCTGGTGCCGGGTGCCTGGTACCTGTCACCTGGTGCCTAGTACCTGGTACCTGGTGCCTGGTGTCTGGTGCCTGGTGTCTGGTACCTGGTGCCGGGTACCTGGTGCCTGGTCCCTGGTACCTGGTACCTGGTGCCGGGTCCCTGGTGCCTGGTACCTGGTGCCTGGTACCTGGTGCCGGGTCCCTGGTACCTGGTGCCTGGTACCTGGTACCTGGTGCCGGGTCCCTGGTGCCGGGTCCCTGGTACCTGGTGCCTGGTGCCTGGTACCTGGTGCCGGGTACCTGGTACCTGGTGCCGGGTCCCTGGTGCCGGGTGCCTGGTCCCTGGTACCTGGTGCAGGGTGCAGGGACTCACCTCAATCACTTGCCGGCCGAGCCAGACGCGTGTCCTCCCGTCCTCTGGCGGCTCATCACGGACATCAGCTGGCTGATGTAGGAGGTCAGGAGGTCGTCCATCTTATAGCCCTGCCCAGACACACACACACACACGCATTGCTAGTGACGTCTTGAGTTGGTGTTTGTGTACCAGCAGCAGCAGCAGCGGAGGGCAGAGAACTTGCAAAGGACGCTGCTACTGAGCAGTTGGAGGCGGTCGCCCTCCAGCAACAGCAGCGGAGGGCAGAGGAGCGACGCTCACAACAACTAGCGGAGCGCCGGGTGGCTAAAATACAGCGAGTTGGCAAAGTAGGGGGCACAGGTGGTGCATCTGCCAGTCAGTCGACCCACGGCACCGGGGTCTGTCCAGTGAAATCCCATCAGCGAGCCTTTGACACTTCACGTGCCCTGGAAGTGCACCTTTGCACCTCAGATTAGCACGGTTGGCTACATACGGTGCGAAAGGAGTTCAACATACATACACCTGGCCTGGCACACGTGCTGTTGTATCGTCACCGCCACTTAGTGGCAAACGACGGTTGTTGCTCTTGTTGTGTGTGAGAGCTGTGTGCGTGTGAGGGCCGTGTGTGCGCGTGTGTGTGAGCGTGTGTGTGAGCGTGTGTGTGAGCGTGTGGGTGTGTGTGCGTGTGTGAGCGTGTGTGTGAGCGTGTGCGTGTGAGCGTGTGTGTGTGTGTGTGAGCGTGTGCGTGTGTGGGTGTGAGCAGCAAAACAACCCCCTACCTCCTCGCGGTGCCAGACGGACAACTCTGTCATGGACAGTGCTGTGGGGGGAGGGCCAATTCCGATTGGCCTCTCCCCTCATGGCGTCTGTGACCACCACAGTGGCTAAACGGGGGCTCTGGATGGGTGCGAGGGGCTGGTAACCCCTCCACCTTCAATAAATTACAACGAAACCACTTATTAAACATGTAACTAATAAGCTTGTGCCGGAGGCCCCGGGGGGACAGGCGTCTATGACGTCTCCTGGCCAAACCCCAATTGGCGGAGCCAGGAGGTTGAATCTTTACCCTCGGGGCTCCTCCAGAAACAACGAAAAGCCACTTCGTGTGGCCACGTGGAATGTTCGAATGCTCACTGCGGAGGAGAGGCTGCCACTCCTCTGTCGGGAGCTGGACCGGTACCGCCTGGATCTCTGTGGCATTCAGGAGGTCCGGTGGACCGGTTCTGGCTCCTGCCACCATGAGGGGTGGTCAGTCCTCTACTCGGGGCAGCAGACTGCCAAACAACAGGGTGTGGCTCTTCTTTTGAACAAAAGAATGAAGGGGGCGTGAGAGCGTGGCGGTGAGGTGTGGGAAGCTGTAAGCCCCAGGCTACTTTGGGCTCGCCTTCCCATCAACCGGAAGCGAGGAGTGGTGGTCGTGGTTACGTATGCCCCCACCAAAGACGAACATCCGTGGAGGGATGCAGGAAAAGCCGATGAGTCAGATGCCTTCTATGACCTCCTGTCACAGGTGCTGGATAAAGTGCCCCCTCGGGATAGAGTCATCTTGTTGGGTGACTTCAATGCCCGAGTTGGTCATGATGCTGGCACCTGGTCTGGAGTGATTGGAGGGCATGGGCCAGATCAGCTCAATAACAACGGTAGGAGGCTGCCAGATTTTTGTGCAGCCCATGGGCTTGTAATTACCAACACGCTGTTCCGGCATCGGCGCATCCACACAACATCATGGATGCATGCCGGGTCCAAGCAAGAACATCTGCTGGACTACATAGTGACGGACCAGCAGATGCGAGCCCATGTCCTTGACACCAGGACCTACCGTGGAGCTGATCTGCCCTCTGACCATCAACTAGTCATCTGTAAGATGTGCCTGCCATTCTTCCACTCCGGTGGTGGGTGTACACCCAGGACCCCATTCCAACCTAAAGTGGCCTGGTCTCAGTTAGCTGATGAAAGTTGCAAGCGAAAATTTAATCATCGCTTGCGTCTGGGGTTGGCATCGTCCCCCACTCCTCCTGATGTCGAGGGTAAATGGGTGAGGTTTAGGACTGTGACTCATGCAGCTGCAATGGCTGCTTTGGCTACGCGGTCCAGACCTCCCCAGAGACCCTGGCTGACAGAGGTGTTCAGGATGGTTGAGAAAAAGCGACAGGCCCACTGTCATCGGCTACAGAATCCCACGTCAGAGAATGAGGAGGCTTACCGCAGCCTTCGCTCAGAGGTTCGGAAACCCGTGAGGCGCTGCAAGGATGGGTGGTGGTCGCGGGTTTCTGAGGAGATGGAGTCTGCCTCAGTGGCCCGCGATCACAAATACCTATTTAACTCCATCAACAAAAGTAACCTGCAGTGCCACACCTATTACCATCATTAGGGGAAAAAACGGTGATCCAATCTCCGACCCCCAGGAACAAGTTTGCAGATTTGATGAGCATTTCTGTGAGGTCCTGGGGGAGGGAAAATCCCTCAGCCAGGAAAACATCGTGGCACAAAGTGAGGATGACCCTGCTGAGGCTGTGGTGCCTCAAATATTGGAAGAAGTCACCCCCTGTTAGTGGCTGGCTGAGGTGTCATCTGTTGAGGAAGTACTGAAGGCGATCCGGAGTCTGAGACCAGGAAAGGCAGCGGGCAGAGATGATCTCCCAAGCGAAATGCTGAGGGAGAGTGGCGTTTGTGCATAGACTGCCCTATATGACATCATAACAACAGTCTGGACCACTGGATGGGTTCCACAGGATTGGAAGGATGCCCTGGTGGTCCCCCTCTTTAAGAAGGGAGACCGCACAGACTGTAACAACTACAGGGGCATCTCACTCCTCAGTGTGCCGAGAAAGGTCCTGGCAAGGATTATTCAACATCGCCTTGCCAGGCACGCTGAGGAGAGGCTTGTGGAGCCCCAATGCGGTTTCAGGAAAGGGCGGTCCTGCACAGATGCCATATTTTCTGTCCGTCTGCTACATCAGAGGTGTAGGGAATTCCAGCAAGACCTACATCTCTGCTTTATTGACCTGGTGAAGGCCTATGAAACCATCAGTAGGCCTGGGCTCTGGGTTGTTCTTCGTGCTTTTGGAGTACCTGACCTTCTGCTCACGATCATTAAAGACCTTCATGATGGTGAGCGGGCCCGGGTAATACTTCGTGGCCGGGAGTCCGAGCCATTCCCTGTACACCTTGGGGTGCGACAGGGATGTCCTCTGGCTCCCACATTATTTAACATCTATTTTGACCACGTAGTTCGAGAAGCCTTCAATAGCTGTACCGGGGGAATCTCCATATGGTACAGATATAATGGGAGGCTGATCGATGCCCGGGTGCGGTCAAGGGATGGTTCCCTATTGCTCAACCACGTTATGTATGCTGATGATTTGGTAATAGCTGCTCATTCAGAGGAGGAGTTGGAGACGCTGCTGCTGAGACTGCAGCGTGCCACTAAGAGATGGGGCCTTACCATCAGCCCCAGGAAAATTAAGCACCTGCCTGGGTATTTTGTACCATCGGACACTCCACCCCCACAACTCCCAATCGGTGATGGGGCAGTTGTGGAGAGAGTTGAGAGTTTCCCATACCTGGGCAGTGTGCTTATGACCGGCTCCAGTTTAAAAGCAGAGGTCTCACTCCGAATCAGTCGAGCAGCAATATCTTTTCATCGGTTGCGTAACGCTGTTTGGAAGTTACCTGGTCTGTCGCTCCGCACTAAGCTTCAGGTCTTCTCGGCCACGGTCATTCCCTCCCTTCTCTACGCTTGCGAAACGTGGACCCCCCTAATAGAACATCTTCGCCGGTTAGAAACATTTAGGCTGGCCTGCCTACGATCCATCCTGGGTTTA
Organism: Petromyzon marinus; assembly: GCF_048934315.1. Taxonomy (NCBI): domain Eukaryota; kingdom Metazoa; phylum Chordata; class Hyperoartia; order Petromyzontiformes; family Petromyzontidae; genus Petromyzon; species Petromyzon marinus. The sequence goes on along the minus strand of NC_133730.1, from coordinate 10,392,661 downwards.
ACCAGACTGGATTGTGTGAGGAGCTCACAAATCCTTGAAAGATCTGGGCAAGGTCCCATCGGTGAGCTCCTCCGGCGGGCAAGGCTGCGATGGCTGGGTCATGTAGCCCGCATGCCCAGCCACCGCATGCCGAAACAGCTTTTGTTCGGCCGGATCGAGGGGGCTAAACGGGCGCGGCACGGGCTAGAGAAGAGATGGAGTGATGTGGTACAGGAGGACGTGGAGCTGAGTGGACTTGCCGATGACTGGTATCAGCGGTGTCAAGATCGGCCTCTGTGGATGAGGCTCGTGAAGGACGCTACTGGGCAGTTGGAGGTAGTCGCCCTCCAACAACAACGGAGGGCGGAGGAGCGATGCTCACAACAACGAGCGGAGCGCCGGGTCGCTAAGGCACAGCAGGTTGGCACAGTAGAGGGCACAGGTGGTGCATCAGCCAGTCATCTCAGTCATCTCAGTTAGTCGACCCGTCGCACCTGGGTCTGCCATGTGATCTCCTGCCAGCGGGCGTTCGACACTTCACGTGGCCTCAAGGTGCACATGGCCTGGCACAAGCGTCGTGGTGACCTCACCGCCACTTAGTGGTGAATGGCGGTTGTTGTTGTTGTTGTTGTGTGTGTGAGCGTGTATGTGTGTGTGTGAGCGTGTGTGTGTGTGTGTCGTGCGTGGTGCTGGCCACCCACCCCCTCGTGTACCGTTCCGGCCTTCATAGGTGCTCGCTAACAGCACTTGCCCCTACAGTCTGTTAAGGCTATATGGGGGATCTTTGTATCTTTGTCTTTGTGTGTGTGTGCGTGTGGGTGTATGAGAGTGTGTGTGTGAGCGTGTGTGTGTGTGTGTGAGCATGTGTGTGTGTGTGAGCATGTGTGTGAGCGTGTGTGTGTGTGAGCGTGTGTGTGAGCGTCTGTGTGTGCGTGTGTGTGCGTGTGGGTGTATGAGGGTGTGTGTGAGCGTGTGTGAGCGTGTGTGTGAGTGTGCGTGTGTGTGTGAGCGTGTGTGTGAGCGTGTGTGTGTGTGAGCGTGTGTGTGTGAGCGTGTGTGTGTGTCAGTGTGTGTGTGTGAGCGTACCAGCGAAGTCTCGCACAGCAGTTTGCTGCCTCGAACCAGGTTTCCGATGGTCATGTGGAAGTATGTGTTGCCACTACTCCAGTTGGAGATCTTGGTGAAGGGGTGGGTGGCCAGGATGTCCTGCGCAGACACACGCTCGGGTGAGCGCGGGTGAGCGTGGGTGAGCGCGGGTGAGTGTGGGTGAGCGCGGGTGAGCGCGGGTGAGTGTGGGTGAGTGTGCGGACAGCGGAGTCACAACAACCTCACCGACATCGGGACGTGCCGAACACAAAGACAAAGATCCCCCGTGTAGCCTTAACAGACTTTTGGGGCAACTGCTGTTCACGAGCACCTATGAAGGCCGACACGGCACACGGGGTGGGTGGCCAACACCACGCCCGGCCGCCTTTGTCTCTCCAGTGGCGATGTTTACACACCACACCAGGTACTCATTTGTGGCTGAGTCGACCTAGGGGAAGCCCAGGACCGGTTCAAATAATCGTCACCGGTTTTGGCCGGGAGCGGGAATCGAACTACGCCGGGATCGTAGCGCAGCGCCTTAACGACTACACGACCGCTCCCCAATACTCACACACACACGCACGGACACACGCACGGACACACGCACACACACGCACGCACGCGCACGCACACGCACACACGCACACACAAGTACACAGACGCACACACATGCACACACGCACACACAAGTACACACACGCACACACACGCACACACACAAGTACACACGCGCACACACACGCACGCACACACACACACACGCACACACACACACGCACACAAGTACACACACACGCACACACAAGTACAAACACGCACACGTGTGCACACGCACACAAGTACACACACGCACACACGCACACGCGTGCACACACGCACAAGTACACACACGCACACGCGTGCACACACACGCACACGCGTGCACACACAAGTACACACACACGCACACGCGTGCACACGCACACACACGCACACACACACACAAGTACACACACACAAGTACACACACAAGTACACACACGCACACACACACGTACACACACAAGTACACACACGCACACACACACACACACAAGTACACACACACGCACACGCGTGCACACGTGCACCCCCCCCACCACCTTGCTGGTAGGGTGGATGAGGCCGACCCCGTTGCGGTTGATGGCGATGAGCAGCACCTCCGGGTAGTTGGGCTCCGTCGTTTGCTGGGGGACACGGAGAGCGTGCGTCACCGTGGCAACCACCACCTCCTCACCACCACCTCCTCACCAACACCTCCTCACCAACACCTCCTCACCACCACCTCCTCCTCACCAACACCTCCTCACCAACACCTCCTCCTCACCACCACCACCTCCTCCTCACCAACACTTCCTCACCAACACCTCCTCACCAACACCTCCTCCTCACCACCACCTCCTCCTCACCACCACCACCTCCTCACCACCACCTCCTCCTAACCACCACCGTGACGACGGCGCCACCGTCGTCAGCCACGGTCTATCCACTGCTGGATCATCAACGTGTCATCATCCAGATAGACACTCAGATAGCAGAAACGTCATTGGAGGAGGAGGGTGGGGAGGGGGAGAGGGGAGGGGGGGAGAGGTAGAAGGGGGAGAGGGGGGGAGAGGGGGAGGAGGGGGAGGGAGAGGGGGAGGAGGGGGAGAGAGGTGGGGAGAAGGAGGAGGAGAGAGGAGGAGGGGGAGGAGAGGGAGGAGGGGGAGGAGGTGGAGAGGAGGTAGAGAGGAGGTGGAGGAGGTGGATGGGGGGAGGAGGGGAGGAGTTGGAGAGGAGGGGGAGGGGCGAGGTGTCTGTTTACCTTCACCTCGAAGAAGGCCGACCCGAATGTGGGCCACTTGTAGGTGATCTTGAGGAAAGCGAGTTTGGCCTCGTCCCGCGACTTGCCCGAGTGCTTGTTGTAGGCTGCGATGATGGCCTGGCACCACCACGGCACACACAGATACAGGCAAAGATCTCCCGTATAGCCTCAACAGACTGTTGTTGGGGCAAGTGCTCTTAACGAGCAGCACCTATGAAGGCCGGCATGGCACACCAGGGGGTGGGTGGCCAGCACCACGCCCGACCGCCTTTGTCTCCCCACCGCGCCAGGTACTCATTTGAGGCTGAGTCAACCTAGGGTAGGCCCAGGAACAGCTCAGATAAATGTAACTGGTGTTGGCCGTGAGCGAGAATCGAACTCGTGTCACCGGGTTCGTAACACGCACACACACGTTAACACGCGTTAACACAAACATGTTAACACACGTTAACACACACGTGTTAACACACGTTAATACGTGTTAACACACACGTTAACACACACGTTAACACACACGTTAACACGCGTTAACACACGTGTTAACACGCGTTAACACACCTTAACACACACGTGTTAACACACGTTAACACACGTTAACACATGCACACACACGTTAACACAAAAATGTTAACACACGTTAACACACGTTAACACACACGTTAACACACCTTAACACACACGTTAACACACGTTAACAAACACACGTTAACACACGTTAACACACACGTTAACACACGCTAACACACGCTAACACACGTTAACACACACGTTAACACACACGTTAACACACACGTTAACACACAAGTTAACACACATTAACACACGCGCATAAACTATAAACGAAAACGGTTTTTTTCACCAGCTAAGTCCCACTGATCTGCACGTTGTCAGAAGCGACCTGCCGACCACAAATGATAGCGCAGCGAAGCGGCTTCTTACGTGGCAATGTATAGCAGCCAAATACTCGAAACGCGTGCTGACGTTGCTGATAAATGTGGAAGGGAAAACTGGAGGCCCCGGAGAATAATCCACGCAACCACGGAGAGAGAGAGAAAGAGACGCGCAAACTCCAAATATACAGCAGCAGCAGCAGCAGGTGTCAGGGTCGGGATCAAACCCACAACCTCCTGCATACCAGGCGAGGTAGTTAACATCTCATAGCCACCATGGCGACCAATACACGTGTGTTAACGTGCGTGTCCGTGCGTGTGTGTGCCCACGTGCGTGTGTGTGCCCACGTGCGTGCGTGTGTGTGCCCGCGTGTACGTGCGTCCTTGTGCGTGTGCATGCGTGTGCGTGTGTGTGCGTGCCCGCGTGTACGTGCGTGTACGTGCGTGTGCGTGCGTGTACGTGCGTGTGCGTGCCCGCGTGTACGTGCGTGTGCGTGCGTGTGCGTGTGCGTGCGTGTGCGTGTGCGTGCATGTGCGTGTGCGTGCGTGCCCGCGTGTCGCCCCTTCCTCACTCGCTTCCACTCGTCGGGCGCCAGCTGCTTGACGAGGTCGCTGGGCAGCAGCTCGCGCAGCATCTTCACCAGGTTGGCGTACTGCGTCTTGTCGTCGTGGAAACGCGCGCGGAACACCAACGCCGCCAGCTGGGCCGCCTCCTCGCGCGAGCACTTGTGGTACCCACGCAGGTACTTGGGCAGCTCCTAGTCGTGAACGGGCACACACACACACACAGGTGTGATGAGTGTGTGTGCGTGTGTGATGTGCGTGTGATGTGCGTGTGATGTGCGTGTGATGTGCCTGTGATGCGTGTACTGCGTGTGTGCGTGTGATGTGTGTGCTGTGCGTGTGTGCGTGTGATGTGCGTGTGATGTGCCTGTGATGCGTGTACTGCGTGTGTGCGTGTGATGTGTGTGCTGTGCGTGTGATGTGTGTGCTGTGCGTGTGTGCGTGTGATGTGCGTGTGATGTGCCTGTGATGTGTGTACTGCGTGTGTGCGTATGATGTGTGTGCTGTGCGTGTGATGTGCGTGTGATGCGTGTACTGCGTGTGTGTGGCGTGTGTGTGCTGCGTGTGTGGCGTGAGTGGCGTGCGTGCTGCGTGTGTGCTGCGTGCATCACATATACACAAGTGTATGTGTATATATATATGTATATATACACATACACACACACACATACACACACACACAAATGTGTGTATGTGTATGTGTACACAACAACAACCGCCATTTGCCACTAAGTCACCACGGTGCGTGTGCCAGGAGGTCACCGTAGAGACTCAGGTGCCATGGGTTGAGTGTGTGTGTGTGACTGTGTGTTTGTGTGTTTGTGAGTTGATGTCGAGGGTAAATGGGCGAGGTTAGGACTGTGACTCATGCAGCTGCAATGGCTGCTTTGGGTACGCGGTCCAGACCTCCCCAGAGACCCTGGCTGACAGAGGAGGTATTCAGGATGGTTGAGAAAAAGCGACAGGCCCACTGTCATCGGCTACAGAATCCCACGTCAGAGAATGAGCAGGCCTACCGCAGCCTTTGCTCGGAGGTTCAGAGAGCCGTGAGGCGCTGCAAGGATGGGTGGTGGTCGCGGGTTGCTGAGGAGATGGAGTCTGCCTCAGTGGCCCGCGATCACAAATCTCTATTTAACGCCATCAAAAAAGTAACCTGCAGCGCCACACCTATTACCGTCATTAGGGGAAAAAACGGTGATCCAATCTCCGACCCCCAGGAACAGGTTTGCAGATTTGCTGAGCATTTCTGTGAGGTCCTGGGGGAGGGAAAATCCCTCAGCCAGGAAAACATCGTGGCACAAAGTGAGGATGATCCTGCTGAGGCTGCGGTCCCTCAAATACTGATGCCACCCCCTGTGAGTGGCTGGCTGAAGTGCCATCTGTTGAGGAAGTGCTGAAGGCGGTCCGGTGTGTGTGCGTGCATGTGTGTGTGCGAGTCCGGAAAAACAACCCCCTACCTCCTCGCGGTTCCGCACGGGCAACTCTGTCGTGGACAGTGCTGTGGGGGGAGGTTTCCAATTCAGATTGGCTCCCCCCTCATGGCATCTGTGACCACCACAGGGGCTAAACGGGGGCTCTGGACGGGTGCGAGGGGCTGGTAACCCCTCCACCTTCAATTAATTACCACTAAACTACGAATACAAAATTTAACTAATAAGCTTGTGCCGGAGGCTCCGGGGGCACAGGCGTCTATGACGTCTCCTGGCCAAACCCCAATTGGCGGAGCCAGGAGATTGAATCTCTACCCTCGGGGCTCCTCCAGAAACAACGAAAAGCCACTACGGATGGCCACGTGGAATGTTCGAACGCTCACTGCGGAGGAGAGGCTGCCACTCCTCTGTCGGGAGCTGGACCGGTACCGCCTGGATCTCTGTGGCATTCAGGAGGTCCGGTGGACCGGTTCTGGCTCCTGCCACCATGAGGGGTGGACAGTCCTCTACTCGGGGCAGCAGACTGCCAAACAAGAGGGTGTGGCTCTTCTTTTGAACAAAAGAATGAAGGGGGCGTGGGAGCGTGGCGGTGAGGTGTGGGAAGCTGTAAGCACCAGGCTACTTTGGGCTCGCCTTCCCATCAACCGGAGGCGAGGAGTGGTGGTCGTGGTTATTTATGCCCCCACCGAAGACGAACATCCGTGGAGGGATGCAGGCAAATCCGATGATTCAGATGCCTTCTATGACCTCCTGTCTCAGGTGCTGGCTAAAGTGGCCCCTCGGGATAGAGTCATCTTGTTGGGTGACTTCAATGCCCGAGTTGGTCATGATGCTGGCACCTGGTCTGGAGTGATTGGAGGGCATGGGCCAGATCAGCTCAATAACAACGGTAAGAGGCTGCTAGATTTTGTGCAGCCCATGGGCTTGTAATTACCAACACGCTGTTCCGGCATCGGCGCATCCACACAACATCATGGATGCATGCCGGGTCCAAGCAAGAATATCTGCTGGACCACATAGTGACGGACCAGCGGATGCGAGCCCATGTCCTTGACACCAGGACCTACCGTGCAGCTGATCTGCCCTCTGACCATCGACTAGTCATCTGTAAGATGCGCCTGCCATTCTTCCACTCCGGTGGTGGGTGTACACCCAGGACCCCATTCCAACCTAAAGTGGCCTGGTCTCAGTTATCTGATGAAAGTTGCAAGCGAGAATGTCACCATCGCTTGCGACTGGGGTTGGCATCGTCCCCCACTCCTCCTGATGTTGAGGGTAAATGGGCGAGGTTCAGGACTGTCACTCATGCAGCTGCATTGGCTGCTTTGGGTACGCCGTCCAGACCTCCCCAGAGACCCTGGCTGACAGAGGAGGTGTTCAGGATAGTTGAGAAAAAGCGACAGGCCCACTGTCATCGGCTACAGAATCCCACGTCAGAGAATGAGCAGGCTTATCACAGCCATCGCTCGGAGGTTCGGAGAGCCGTGAGGCGCTGCATGGATGGGTGGTGGTCGCGGGTTGCTGAGGAGATGGAGTCTGCCTCAGTGGCCCGCGCTCACAAATCTCTATTTAACTCCATCAAAAAAGTAACCTTCAGCGCCATACCTATTACCATCATTAGGGGAAAAATCGGTGATCCAATCTCCAACCCCCAGGAACAGGTTTGCAGATTTGCTGAGCATTTATGTGAGGTCCTGGGGGAGGGAAAATCCCTCAGCCAGGAAAACATCGTGGCACAAAGTGAGGATGACCCTGCTGAGGCTGCGGTGCCTCAAATATTGGAAGAAGTCACCCTCTGTGAGTGGCTGGCTGAAGTGCCATCTGTTGAGGAAGTACTGAAGGCGATCTGGAGTCTGAGACCAGGAAAGGCAGCGGGAAGAGATGATCTCCCAAGTGAAATGCTGAGGGAGGGTGGCGTTTGTGCACAGACTGCCCTATATGACATCATAACAACAGTCTGGACCACTGGACGGGTTCTGCAGGATTGGAAGGATGCCCTGGTGGTCCCCCACTTTAAGAAGGGGGACCGCACAGACTTTAACAACTACAGGGGCATCTCACTCCCCAGTGTGCCGGGAAAGGTCCTGGCGAGAATTATTCAACATCGCCTTGCCAGGCACGCTGAGGAGAGGCTTGCGGAGCCCCAATGCAGTTTCAGGAAAGGGCGGTCCTGCATAGATGCCATATTTTCTGTCCGTCTGCAACAGCAGAGGTGTAGGGAATTCCAGCAAGACCTACATCTCTGCTTTAGTGACCTGGTCAAGGCCTATGATACCATCAGTAGGCCTGGGCTTTGGGTTGTTCTTCGTGCTTTTGAGTACCTGACCTTCTGCTCACGATCATTAAGGACCTTCATGATGGTGAGCGGGCCCGGGTAAAACTACGTGGCCGGGCGTCAGAGCCATTCTCTGTACACCTCGGGGTGCGACAGGGATGTCCTCTGGCTTCCACATTATTATACATCTATTTTGACCACGTAGTTCATGAAGCCTTCAATAGCTGTACCGGGGGAATCTCCATTTGGTACAGATATAATGGGAGGCTGATCGATGCCCGGGTGCGGTCAAGGGATGGCTCCCTATTGCTCAACCACGTCATGTATGCCGATGATTTGGTAATAGCTGCTCATTCAGAGGAGGAGTTGGAGACGCTGCTGCTGAGACTGGAGCGTGCCACTAAGAGATGGGGCCTTACCATCAGCCCCACCAAAACTAAGCACCTGCCTGGGTATTTTGTACCATTGGACACTCCACCCCCACAACTCTCAATCGGTGATGGGGCAGTTGTGGAGAGAGTGGAGAGTTTCCCATACCTGGGCAGTGTGCTTATGACCGGCTCCAGTTTAACAGCAGAGGTCTCACTCCGAATCAGTCGAGCGGCAATATCTTTTCATCGGTTGCGTAACGCTGTGTGGAAGCAACCTGGTCTGTCGCTCCGCACTAAGCTTCAGGTCTTCTCGGCCACGGTCATTCCCTCCCTTCTCTACGCTTGCGAAACGTGGACCCCCCTAATGGAACATCTTCGCCAGTTAGAAACATTTAGGCTGGCCTGCCTACGATCCATCCTGGGTTTAACCAGGCTGGATTGTGTGAGGAGCTCACAAATCCTTGAAAGATTTGGGCACGGTCCCATCGCTGAGCTCCTCCGGCAGGCAAGGCTGCATTGGCTGGGTCATGTAGCCCGCATGCCCAGCCACCGCATGCCAAAACAGCTTTTGTTCGGCCGGATCGAGGGGGCTAAACGGGCGCGGCACGGGCTAGAGAAGAGATGGAGTGATGTGCTACAGGAGGACGTGGAGCTGAGTGGACTTGCCGATGACTGGTACCAGCAGTGTCAAGATCGGCCTCTGTGGACGAGGCTTGTGAAGGACGCTACTGGGCAGTTGGAGGCAGTCGCCCTCCAACAACAACGGAGGGTGGAGGAGCGACGCTCACAACAACGAGCGGAGCGCCGGGTGGCTGAAGCACAGTGGGTTGGCACAGTAGGGGGCACAGGTGGTGCATCAGCCAGTTATCTCAGTCAGTCGACCCGTGGCACCTGGGTCTGCCTCGTGACCTCCTGCCAGCGGGCGTTCGACACTCCACGTGGCCTCAGGGTGCACATAGCCTGGCACAAGCGTCGTGGTGACGTCACCGCCACTTAGTGGAGAATGGCGGTTGTTGTTGTTGTTGTGTGTGTGTGAGTGTGTGTTTGTGAGTGTTTGTGTAAGTGTGTGAGTGTGTGTTTGTGAGTGTGTGTTTGTGAGTGTGTGAGTGTGAGTGTGCTCACGCACACAAAGGCAAAGACTCCTCGAATAGCCTTAACAGACTGTAGGGTCAAGTGCTGTTAGCGAGCACCTATGAAGGCTGGCATGGCACACGACAGAGTGGGTGGCCAACACCACGCCCGACCGCCTTTGTCTCCCCAGTGGTGATGTTCACACACCGCACCAGGTACTCATTGAGTCGACCTAGGGGAGGCCCAGTACCGGTTCAGATAAATGTCACTGGTGTTGGTCGTGAGCGGGAATCAAACTCGGGTCGCCGGGTTCGTAGCACAGTGCACTAACCGCTACAACACCCCTCATGCACACACACACACACACTCCCTGCACACACACACGCATTTCATACACACTGCACACACACACGCATTACATACACACTGCACACACACACACACGCATTACATACACACTGCACACACACACACGCATTACATACACACTGCACACACACATACGCATTACATACACACTGCACACACACACTCCCTGCACATACACACGCATTACATACACACTGCACACACACACACGCATTACATACACACTGCACACACACGCATTACATACACACTGCACACACACACCAACGCAGAAGCTCACCTGGTGGAAGTGAAAGATGGAGTCAGCCATGTGGTCTTTGCCAGGGACGGCATTGGTCCAGAGCTTCCTCATGAAGAAAATCTGATAGGAGAGGGAGGGCGTCACGCCTGCCAGGGAGCACACACGCGCAGCACACACGCACACACGCACAGCACACACGCAACACACATACAGTACATGTGTAGTGTTGAACACGGAGGGCACACACTTGACTTGGAGGCAACACGTTTTATTACACAGCCCCAACGGGGCTAACTACATCAACGTACACAGTCTAGGCCTCAACAGGGTAACTACATCACCGGGTCAGTCAGTAACATCGTGACTGACCCACGATGCCGAGCGGAGACCGAAGATCGGAGAGACGTGGCGCCGAGGGTTCATTCCAGAGAACAGCCACACACGCTCTGGGGCCCGCCCCTTTATGCCCCTGGGCGTGGCCTCGCTCCGCCCTCGACCACGCCCCCTTCGAGACCTTTCCCGAAGGATCTCAACCGAGCAGCACGTGTCCCTCAAGCCCCCCTCAGGCCCCTCTCACTACCCGGTCACGTGCTCTGTCGGGTTCACCCAGACTACCATGTACTGGTAGTCTGGGTGAACTATGCCCCCTAGAGCCCGTTCGCATGCCGTACTCACTCTGGCCCCAGAGAGACGTTCCAGACGGACAGTAGCACTCTTGTGACAGTGCCTGGCGCTAACACCGTCGTGACACCCTTAACGTTACTACACATACACGGTACACACACACACACTCAGCACTCACGCAGCACACACACAGTACACACACACATCACACGCACATCACACGCACATCACACACACAGTACACACACACACAGCACTCACGCAGCACACACGCGGTACACACGCAGCACACATTACTCGCACAGCGCACACACATCACACACACAGCACTCACGCAGTACACACACGGTACACACACACACATCACACACACAGCACTCACGCAGCACACACGCGGTACACACACAGTACACAGCACACATCACACGCACATCACACACACAGTACACACACAGCACTCACGCAGCACACACGCGGTACACACGCAGCACACATTACTCGCACAGCGCACACACATCACACACACAGCACCCACGCAGTACACACACGGTACACACACACACAGCACTCATGCAGCACACCCGCGGTACACAGCACACATCACACGCACATCACACACACAGCACACATGCAGCACAACAACACTCACGCAGCACACACGCGGTACACACGCAGCACACATTACTCGCACAGCGCACATACATCACACACACAGCACACATGCAGTACACACACACACACATCACACGCACATCAGACACACAGCACACACACAGCACACACACAGCACACACACAGTAGGCACATCACTCACATCACTCACGCAGTACACATGCAGCACACACATAATACACACATCACACACAGAATACACACATCACACGCAACACACACACACAGTACACATATAGCGCACACACACGCAGCACACACGCAGTACATACACGGTACACACACAGCGCACCCTACACACACACAGCGCACCCATTCACGTGTATGTACTGTAAGTTGAACTTCTTTCCCACTGTACGTAGCCAACCGTGCTAATCGGAGGTGTGGGGGAAGGACAACAACAAACTAAACACACCAAAAATCAGTTCTAAAGAAATTATTTTACAATCTCGATGATGATTTAAAAGTACATAGCTCCAGTGGCTTCCTCAAACCCTATTTTCCCGCATATAACCCGCGGGGTATACCACGTTTTACAAACAAAACAAGACCCTGCGGGGTATATGGAGGTGCGGGCTATCCCAAAAATATTGTACATGTGTGACATATCATAACTCGTTTAATGTTTTCATGGTAGGACTATCCACTATGCAACACTTACCTTTGACTAAAGCACTACTGAATAAACCACTAAAACTAAAATTGCACATATCACATTTTAAATTATTCGATTTGTTTGTACAATGAAACGACAATGTTTGAAGTGGGCGCACTTTGTTTACCGTAATACTTTCAGTGGCTGTAGGGGGGTGCGAAAGTTTCAGCTGAGGCTACGGATTGCACAATGGGAAGGGCCTTAACAAGCATCTACCAGACGCGGAATCATAATTGCCGAGTGCCTTAGGCCGCTGCTATTGGCTGAGCACTATACAGTCGCGACCGTGAGCTTTGTTTCAAACTTCCAATGGCTTTGTTGCCAGGAGGCAATGGCGTTACCGTAGTGCCGCTATTGTCTGCACAGTGCGCAATCTACCAGTGCTAAAACTGTACAGGGGTAACTACCGGTCCAGTAGCTGTAATATGATGAGGTCGAATGCTGGTAAGCCTAACAGTACGTTTACTTATGTATCTACCAGTTATGTGTTTCTTATTTATTGGATATTTACTTTTGTTACTTATTTACTGTTAAGTTCACTCGTTTCCGGTGAGTTTGTTTGCTTTGTGCACGTTATGATTTTAATGTTAATAATTGATAGTGGAATGTATTACAAATGTAAACTTTGTATTAATATGATGGAATTAAGCTGCAGTAACGACGTTAAAGATAGGAATGCATGCGGGGTATAGTATGGAGGTGCGGGTTTCTGGAATTTGTTTTACACAAAACGCTATTTTTGCGGGGTATATGCGTCTGCGGGTTATATGCTTATGCGGGCTATATGTGGGAAAATACGGTAGTTCCAGTGGCTTCCTCATACGCATTCACATGCATCCACAGTACACACACAGTAAACAGACAGTACACAGACACAGTACACAGACACACAGTACACACACAGTACAAGCATGCTAATGCACACGCAGTGCACACACAGCGCTCACACACGCAGCACACACCTAGCACACACCTAGCACACACCTAGCACACAAGAGTGTGGTCATGGTAGGGTCAAGGTGGGGTCAGGGTCAGATCAATGTGGATTGAGGTGGAGTCAGGTTGGAGTCAGGTTGGAGCGAGGAAGGGGTCAGGGTAGAGTCACGGTGAGGTCATTGTGGGTTGGGGTGGGGTCAGGTAGAGGTCAGGTTGAGGTCAGGTTGTGGTCAACATGGCTCTGGGTAGGATCAGAGTGGGGTCAGAGTGGGGTCAGGGTAGGGTCAGGTAGGGTCAGAGTGGGGTCAGAGTAGTGTTATAGCGGGGTCAGAGTGGGGTCAGAGCGGGGTCAGAGTGGGGTCAGAGTAGTGTCAGAGCGGGGTCAGAGTGGGGTCAGCGCGGGGTCAGAGTGTGGTCAGAGCGGGGTCAGAGTAGGGTCAGAGCAGGGTCAGAGTGGGGTCAGAGCGGGGTCAGAGTGGGGTCAGGGTGGGAGGTCATGGTGCACACCCACCCTCCTTGCTGGGCCGTGTCTTGCGGATCCAGTCCGTCAGGTGTCTGACGAAGTCGAAGAAGAAATCTCCCTCCGGCACGCTGATCACCTGCAGTGCGGAGATGGCACGGAGACAGAGAAAGCACACACAACACCATCATCAGCAGCCATGGTCCACCCACTGCTGGATGAAGGTTCGCACAGCTGCTGCCGGCTCGTATGCAGGAGTTTCCACATTGAGTGTCTCATCAGCAGGGTAAGGCTCAATAACAACGGTAGGCGGGGCCTGCAAGACTTCTGTGCAGCCCATGGGAATGTAATCACCAACACGCTGTTCCGGCGTCGGCGCATTCACACCACATTATGGATGCACGCCGGGTCCAAGCAAGGACATCTGCTGCACTACATGGACTCCTCTAATTACGAACATTCGACTTACGAACTTTCAGAGATACGATCAAACCCTGTCCGTATGTCCAATTGCCTGTTCAGACCGAGAGTCGTAAGTTCAACCACCGCGCAAATAGATGGCGGTGGTGGCAACTACGTCTGCAAAACGTGAAGAACCAGTGGCATCTACGTCTGCAGAACGTGAAGAACCAGTGGCATCTACAGGAGATTATACAATGTTTAAAGTCATTCCCCAAGTTCAGTGTACACACCGTACAACATGTTTGCAATCAACAGGAGTAAAGTTGGACTCACAAACAAATCGACTTACGAACAGACCTGTGGAACCTAACTCGTTCATAAGTAGAGGAGTCGCTGTGTGTGGTTAAGGCAGTGCGACTATGGGCCCATGCCCTTGACAGCAGACCTACCGTGGAGCTGATCTTCCTACTTTGGTGATTTCGAAAAGTTTTTTGGTTTGGCCATGTTTGTTTGTTGTAGTACGGAGTTAGACTGATGGCCTTAATCTAAGTTGTCTTGTGGTTGTTGTTGTTGTTTGACTTGCATCCCACTGGGATTTTTGCACACAGCGTTGGTGTACGGTGCTTTTTCAAGAATATTTTTGCTGTTTTTTCCTGGATTTTCTGTTTGCACAGTCACATAGTCACTTTAAGATGTTTTCTTGTTCGTGTTTTTTGTTTGTTGTGGTTGCATCCGATTCAAGAGACGAATGGCTCACAGGGCTATACAAAATAAATGAAACTGAAACTGACTGCTTGCCATGTAAGATGCGCCTCCCATACCGTCCCCTATAGAGCGAGAGAGATAAGGACCAACAGAGAGAGAACCCTTGAGAGAGAAACCTACAGAGAGAAACACTGAGAGAGAGAGACTCATAGAGGGACTCGCAGAGAGAGGGACCCCTGTAGAGAAGAAGCCCTGTGGGGAGGGACCCCTATGGTAGGGGGACCCCTGTGGTGATGGGGGACCCCTGCGGTGGTAGAAGGGGACCTTGTCTGCGATCTTGACGAAGAGGCTGAATCCCTCGGCGCTCTTGAGGTGCAGCCGCGCTGCGATGCTCCCACAGAAGTCCTTGGCACGCGTACACGACTCTACTTCAAATGCCTGTACACAATGACAATGATCCCCCATATAGCCTTAACAGACTGTACACATATACACACACATACAACAACAACAACAACCGCCATTCGCCACTAAGTGGCGGTGACGTCACCACGACGCTTGTGCCAGGCTATGTGCACCCTGAGGCCACGTGAAGTGTCGAACGCCCGCTGGCAGGAGGTCACGGGGCAGACCCAGGTGCCACGGGTCGACTGACTGAGATGACTGGCTGATGCACCACCTGTGCCCCCTACTGTGCCAACTTGCTGTGCTTTAGCCACCCGGCGCTCCGCTCGCTGTTGTGAGCGTCGCTCCTCCGCCCTCCGTTGTTGTTGGAGGGCGACTGCCTCCAACTGCCCAGTAGCATCCTTCACGAGCCTCCTCCACAGAGGCCGATCTTGACACCGCTGGTACCAGTCATCGGCAAGTCCACTCAGCTCCACGTCCTCCTGTACCACATCACTCCATCTCTTCTCTAGCCCGTGCCGCGCCCGCTTAGCCCCCTCAATCCGGCCAAACAAAAGCTGTTTCGGCATGCGGTGGCTGGGCATGCGGGCTACATGACCCAGCCATCGCAGCCTTGCCTGCCGGAGGAGCTCACCGATGGGACCCTGCCCAGATCTTTCAAGGATTTGTGAGCTCCTCACACAATCCAGTCTGGTTAAACCCAGGATGGATCGTAGGCAGGTCAGCTTAAATGTTTCTAACCGGCGAAGATGTTCCATTAGGGGGGTCCAAGTTTCGCAAGCGTAGAGAAGGGAGGGAATGACCGTGGCCGAGAAGACCTGAAGCTTAGTGCGGAGCGACAGACCAGGTAGCTTCCACACAGCGTTACGCAACCGATGAAAAGATATTGCCGCTCGACTGATTCGGAGTGAGACCTCTGCTGTTAAACTGGAGCCAGTCATAAGCACACTGCCCAGGTATGGGAAACTCTCCACTCTCTCCACAACTGCCCCATCACCGATTGGGAGTTGTGGGGGTGGAGTGTCCGATGGTACAAAATACCCAGGCAGGTGCTTAGTTTTGGTGGGGCTGATGGTAAGGCCCCACCTCTTAGTGGCACGCTCCAGTCTCAGCAGCAGCGTCTCCAACTCCTCCTCTGACTGAGCAGCTATTACCAAGTCATCAGCATACATAACGTGGTTGAGCAATAGGGAGCCATCCCTTGACCGCACCCGGGCATCGATTAGCCTCCCATTATATCTGTACCATATGGAGATTCCCCCGGTACAGCTATTGAAGGCTTCACGAACTACGTGGTCAAAATAGATGTTAAATAATGTGGGAGCCAGAGGACATCCCTGTCGCACACATACACACACATACACACATACATACACACACATACACACATAAACATACATACACACACATACACAACAACAACAACCGCCATTCGCCACTAAGTGGCGGTGACGTCACCATGATGCTTGTGCCAGGCCATGTGCACCTTGAGGCCACGTGACGTGTCGAACACCCGCTGGCAGGAGTTAACTGGGCAGACCCAGGTGCCACGGGTCGACTGACTGAGATGACTGAGATGACTGGCTGGTGCACCACCTGTGCCCCCTACTGTGCCAACCTGCTGTTCTTTAGCCACCCGGCGCTCCGCTCGTTGTTGTGAGCGTCGCTCCTCCGCCCTCTGTTGTTGTTGGAGGGCGACTGCCTCGAACTGCCCAATAGCGTCCTTCACGAGCCTCCTCCACAGAGGCCGATCTTGACACCGCTGGTACCAGTCATTGGCAAGTCCACTCAGCTCCACGTCCTCCTGAACCACATCACTCCATCTCTTCTCTAGCCCATGCCGCGCCCGTTTAGCCCCCTCGATCCGGCCGAACAAAAGCTGTTTCGGCATGCGGTGGCTGGGCATGCGGGCTACATGACCCAGCCAACGCAGCCTTGCCTGCCGGAGGAGCTCACCGATGGGACCTTGCCCATATCTTTCAAAGATTTTTGAGCTCCTAACATAATCCAGCCTGGTTAAACCCAGGATGGATCGTAGGCAGGCCAGCCTAAATGTTTCCAACCGACGAAGATGCTCCATTAAGGGGGTCCACGTGTCGCAAGCATAGAGAAGGGAGGGAAAGACCGTGGCCGAGAAGACCTGAAGCTTAGTGCGGAGCGACAGACCAGGTAGCTTCCACACAGCGTTACGCAACCGATGAAAAGATATTGCCGCTCGACTGATTCGGAGTGAGACCTCTGCTGTTAAACTGGAGCCGGTTATAAGCACACTGCCCAGGTATGGGAAACTCTCCACTCTCTCCACAACTGCCCCATCACCGATTGGGAGTTGTGGGGGTCGAGTGTCCGATGGTACAAAATACCCAGGCAGGTGCTTAGTTTTGGTGGGGCTGATTATAAGGCCCCATCTCTTAGTGGCACACTCCAGTCTCAGCAGCAGCGTCTCCAACTCCTCCTCTGAATGAGCAGCTATTACCAAATCATCGGCATACATAACGTGGTTGAACAATAGGGAGCCATCCCTTGACTGCACCCGGGCATCGATCAGCCTCCCATTATATCTGTACCATATGGAGATTCCCCCGGTACAGCTGTTGAAGGCTCCACGAACTACGTGGTCAAAATAGATGTTAAATAATGTGGGAGCCAGAGGACATCCCTGTCGCACCCCAAGGTGTACAGGGAATGGCTCTGACTCCTGGCCACGTCGTTTTACCCGGGCCTGCTCACCATCATGAAGGTCCTTAATGATCCTGAGCAGAGGGTCAGGTACTCCAAAAGCACGAACAACAACCCAGAGCCCAGGCCTACTGATGGTATCATAGGCCTTGACCAGGTCGATAAAGCAGAGATGTAGGTCTTGTCGGAATTCCCTACACCTCTGCTGTAGCAGACGGACAGAAAATATGGCATCTGTGCAGGACCGCCGTTTCCTGAAACCTCAGCGTGTCTGGCAAGGCGATGTTGAATAATCCTTGCCAGGACCTTTCCCGGCACACTGAGGAGTGAGATGCCTCTGTAGTTGTTACAGTCTGTACGGTCCCCCTTCTTAAAGAGGGGGACCACCAGGGCATCCTTCCAATCCTGCAGAACCCGTCCAGTGGTCCAGACTGTTGTTATGATGTCATGTAGGGCAGTCTGTGCACAAACGCCACTCTCCGTCAGCATTTTGCTTGGGAGATCATCTCTGCCCGCTGCCTTTCCTGGTCTCAGACTCCGGATCGCCTTCAGTACTTCCTCAACAGATGGCACTTCAGCCAGCCACTCACAGGGGGTGACTTCTTCCAATATTTGAGGCACCGCAGCCTCAGCAGGGTCATCCTCACTTTGTGCCATGATGTTTTCCTGGCTGAGGGATTTTCCCTCCCCCAGGACCTCACAGAAATGCTCAGCAAATCTGCAAACCTGTTCCTGGGGGTCGGAGATTGGATCACCGTTTTTTCCCCTAATGATGGTAATAGGTGTGGCGCTGCAGGTTATTTTTTTGATGGAGTTAAATAGAGATTTGTGATCGCAGGCCACTGAGGCAGACTCCATCTCCTCAGCAACCCGCGACCACCACCCATCCTTGCAGCGCCTCACGGCTCTCCGAACCTCCGAGCGAAGGCTGCGGTAAGCCTCCTCCTTCTCTGACGTGGGATTCTGTAGCCGATGACAGAGGGCCTGTCGATTTTTCTCAACCATCCTGAACACCTCCTCTGTCAGCCAGGGTCTCTGGGGAGGTCTGGACCGCGTACCCAAAGCAGCCAATGCAGCTGCATAAGTGACAGTCCTAAACCTCGCCCATTTACCCTCGACGTCAGGAGGAGTGGGGGACGATGCCAACCCCAGCCGCAAGCGATGATGAAATTCTCACTTGCAACTTTCATCAGATAACTGAGACCAGGCCACTTTAGGTTGGAATGGGGTCCTGGGTGTACACCCACCACCAGAGTGGAAGAATGGCAGGCGCATCTTACAGATGACTTGTCGATGGTCAGAGGGCAGATCAGCTCCACGGTAGGTCCTGGTGTCAAGGACATGGGCTCGCATCCGCTGATCTGTCACTATGTAGTCCAGCTGATGTTCTTGATTGGACCCGGCATGCATCCATGATGTTGTGTGGATGCGCTGATGCCGGAACAGCGTGTTGGTGATTACAAGCTCATGGGCTGCACAAAAATCTAGCAGCCTCCTACCGTTGTTATTGAGCTGATCTGGCCCATGCCCTCCAATCAGTCCAGACCAGGTACCAGTATCATGACCAACTCGGGCATTGAAGTCACCCAACAAGACAACTCTATCCCGAGGGGCCACTTTAGCCAGCACCTGTGACAGGAGGTCATAGAAGGCATCTGACTCATCGGCTTTGCCTGCATCCCTCCACGGATGTTCGTCTTCGTAGGGGGCATAAGTAACCACGACCACCACTCCTCGCCTCCGGATGATGGGAAGGCGAGCCCAAAGTAGCCTGGGGCTTACAGCTTCCCAGACCTCACATACACACACACATACAACAACAACAACAACCGCCATTCGCCACTAAGTGGCGGTGACGTCACCACGACGCTTGTGCCAGGCTATGTGCACCCTGAGGCCACGTGAAGTGTCGAACGCCCGCTGGCAGGAGGTCACGGGGCAGACCCAGGTG
>NC_133730.1:10343074-10368074 GCF_048934315.1 Petromyzon marinus | reverse complement strand
ACTGAGAGACACCGGTCACATTTAAGGCTGCCCTTTCAAAAGCCTCGAACTGGTCTCGCTGTCCTGCAACAAAATCCCTCAACGAAGACAAAGGCTGTGCTCCTACAGAGATGTCAATGTCACTTTTCTGTAGGTGCATGCTTGTAGCGTGGAACCGGTCAAGTTTGACGTCCCAGAAATGTGCCATGAACACTATCTCTAAGGTGTACAATTTAGCAAACAGTCCAGCGGCCTCAATTCCAGCGTCTCTTTTCTCATTACCATCATTGCACATACCACCCAAGGTCTCTCTAATTTGGGTGTAATTTCTCCACAGTGCCTTGGTTCACTCTGCCCGAGCACTCCACCGAGTACTGGACAGCGATTTTAATGCCAGTCTGACATCTGTCTTCCGAAAAACTTTCCCCCATCTGTGTGTGGATGAAGAGCAAATTGTGTACAGTGACTGCAACATGTTAAAAAACTCATCAGCCTCTGGGCTACTGTGGTCTAAGGTGTTAACACCAACTAAGTTAAGTGAATGCGCTGTGCAAGGCAGGTGGGCCTGTAGCCCATTGTATTTTCCTGACATGTTGCTTGCATTGTCATATGACTGACCTCTACAGTTTGAGAGGTCCAACCTCAGGCCCTCCACCATTAAAGTCACACAGTCTGCTAAACTTTTACCGGTGTGGCTCTTAATTTAGCTCAAAGCCCAGGAATCGCTCCACCACATTCCCGCTGCTGTTAACAAATGGGAATATGAACGTCAATTGGTCCACATGTGACAGGTCTGGGGTGAAGTCAACAATAATTTAAACATATTTGGCATCCAGAATCTCATCTGCTATTGTTTGGCGAGTTTTCTGACCCATTAGCTCAATGAGTTATTCACGTATTGTCGATGACAAATAGGACACTGTGCCTCTTCCCTTTCCGCCAAACTTTTTAATATGCTCAGCTAAGAATGGGTGAAATTATGACAGCAATTCTAGGATGCCAAGGAAATAACCGTTATGGGTTGACCCAAACCGTTCATCATCTCCCATAAACGCAAGCCCTCTTTCACCCAAGAACTTGATCACTGCTACAACAACTCTTTTCAAAATGTCCCTCCAGTATTTACGTTCCCCATCAAGTTGCTGCATGACATCTGCATCTATAGCACTGCCCTTTGTCCGCTGATGCAAGGCAAGCACGCGTGATCTGTGTTCTGCACTCTTTTCGTGTTCCCCTATTCTTTCATAGTGTCTAGTCACTAAACCCCTGAATAAAGCCACCGAGCTTGCTGGAGAACAGTTTGCATGCAGAACAGTACACACAACCTGTTGAGGGTGAGTATAGTAGCCACTGTCGAGAAACCTTCTGCCCATTTGGCAATATACAGTTCATTGTTGAAACTTCTCGTCTTTCCACCAAGCGCTCTATCTCGGACTGACGCTGGGTATTGTTCACTGCGGGTTTGGAAAGGGACTGCTCCTCTTTCAATAAGCACGGACTTAACAATGTCACTGGAAGTGCTTTGCCATAATGCAGGGTCGGTGACCTCATAGCACCAGGAATGGCTTTGGTTGCTGATTTGATTCTTGTGAACTGCCCAACTGCTCCTGAGGTGGAAATGACGGTTCCTGTGTACCATGAGCTGTTGAGGGTTCGCCTTCAAAGGATGGCTCTGGGGGAGTGACAACATTACTGGAAACTGAACTAGTGCGAGTCCCTTCCTCACAGCTGACAATAGTGCTGCTGCTGTCATCGTGATTACTATCGGAGGGTTTTTGAAAGAAGTTGGCAATGAGTGGAACACTTTGACGCTAAACTGCCCCTCTTGCCTCCTTTTCATTTTAGGATTTCCTTTTGGAAGCACCACGATTCCAACGTTTGTGGTCCATATTTTGGAACTAGTATGCTATTTATATGAATATATTTATAGCATATTTCCATACTTATTAAATAATAATTGAATTAATATATTAATAATGGCAACACCCTTCAAATACTGTTGTTGGAAAATACAATCAAGTGGTAGTATTTTATAGTCTACTTGTACCTAAAGGCAGCTTTAAGTAGATAAAATAAAACACAGAAAAGCACATCAAATAAAATAACCCTAACCTTTTAAAAAGGCTGTTAGAAAATAGTCCTTCAGAGCCTTTAAAAATCTTGATTTGAATTATGATTTGAAGCTTTGGTGACTGTAGGAATCCATACTCTCTGGTTTTCTCCGAGACCACGATGCTCTGCAAACCCTCGGGCCAACATCAGAGATATGTTCTTGAAGCCATCCAGATATACAAATACAGACAAAACTTTAATCGAGAAGGTGGATTCAGATTGAGCAATCATTGGAAGCACCCCCGCGTGTCCCTCCATGTCCCCCCAGTCTCCATGTCCATCCATGCACCTCCCACGTCCCCACTGTACGTAATCAACTTGGTTGTCCCTCTGTGTGCTCCCCGTGCCCCCCCCCCCCCCCACCCATGTCCACGTGTGTGTACTTAACATGGTTGTCCCCGTGTCCCCGTGTGTGTACTTGACAAGGTTGTCCCCCGTGTCCCCGTGTGTGTACTTGACATGGTTGTCCCCCGTGTCCCCGTGTGTGTACTTGACAAGGTTGTCCTCCGTGTCCCCGTGTGTGTACTTGACATGGTTGTCCTCCGTGTCCCCGTGTGTGTACATAACATGATTGTCCCCCGTGTCCCCGTGTGTGTACTTGACATGGTTGTCCCTGTGTCCCCATGTGCGTACTTGACATGGTTGTCCTCCGTGTCCCCATGTGTGTACTTGACATGGTTGTCCCCCGTGTCCCTGTGTGTGTACTTGACATGGTTGTCCCCCGTGTCCCTGTGTCCCCGTGTGTGTACTTGACATGGTTGTCCCCCGTGTCCCTGTGTGTGTACTTGACATGGTTGTCCCCCGTGTCCCTGTGTCCCCGTGTGTGTACTTGACAAGGTTGTCCCCCGTGTCCCTGTGTGTGTACTTGACATGGTTGTCCCCCGTGTCCCTGTGTTCCCGTGTGTGTACTTGACAAGGTTGTCCCCCGTGTCCCCGTGACGTACTTGACATGGTTGTCGGTGAGCTGCTTGATAATCTGGCAGATGATCTCGTCCTTGAGGGCCTCGGTGTGCAGCGCCGCCTCGAACACCTGGTCCGTGAGCTCGTTCCCCCAGCGTGCGCGCCGCGACGGGTAGTCCCCCATGTACTTGAGCACCGGTGCGGTGCCGTCAAGGACTCACAACGCCCCACCACAACCACAGACTCACAACACCCAATCACACTCACAGACTCACAACACACACAGACTCACAACACCCAATCTCACCCACAGACTCACAACACCCACAGACTCACAACACCCAACCTCACCCACAGACTCACAACACCCAACCACACCCATAGACTCACAACACCCAACCTCACCTCACAGACTCACAACACCCAGCCACACTCACAGACTCACAACACCCAACCACACCCACAGACTCACAACACCCACAGACTCACAACACCCACAGACTCACAACACCCAACCTCACCCACAGACTCACAACACCCACAGACTCACAAGACCCAACCACACCCCACAGACTCACAACACCCAACCACACCCACAGACTCACAACACCCACAGACTCACAACACCCAACCTCACCCACAGACTCACAACACCCACAGACTCACAACACCCAACCACACCCACAGACTCACAACACCCAACCTCACCCACAGACTCACAACACCCACAGACTCACAACACCCACAGACTCACAACACCCAACCTCACCCACAGACTCACAACACCCACAGACTCACAACACCCAACCACACTCACAAACTCACAACACCCCACCACACCCACAGACACACAACACCCAATCACACCCACAGACTCACAACACCCAACGACACCCACAGACTCACAACACCCACAGACTCACAACACCCAACCACACCCACAGACTCACAACACCCACAGACTCACAACACCCAACCACACCCACAGACTCACAACACCCAACCTCACCCCACAGGCTCTCAACACCCACAGACTCACAACACCCAACCACACCCACAGACTCACAACACCCAACCTCACCCACAGACTCACAACACCCACAGACTCACAACACCCAACCTCACCCACAGACTCTCAACACCCACAGACTCACAACACCCAATCTCACCCACAGACTCACAACACCCAACCTCACCCACAGACTCACAACACCCACAGACTCACAACACCCACAGACTCACAACACCCAACCTCACCCACAGACTCACAACACCCAACCTCACCCACAGACTCACAACACCCACAGACTCACAACACCCACAGACTCACAACACCCAACCTCACCCACAGACTCACAACACCCAACCTCACCCACAGACTCACAACACCCACAGACTCACAACACCCACAGACTCACAACACCCAACCTCACCCACAGACTCACAACACCCAACCTCACCCCACAGACTCACAACACCCACAGACTCACAACACCCAACCACACCCACAGACTCACAACACCCACAGACTCACAACACCCAACCTCACCCACAGACTCACAACACCCAACCTCACCCCACAGACTCACAACACCCACAGACTCACAACACCCACAGACTCACAACACCCAACCACACTCACAGACTCACAACACCCACAGACTCACAACACCCACAGACTCACAACACCCAACCTCACCCACAGACTCACAACACCCACAGACTCACAACACCCACAGACTCACAACACCCACAGACTCACAACACCCCACCACACTCACAGACTCACAACACCCAACCTCACCCCACAGACTCACAACACCCAAGCACACCCACAGACTCACAACACCCACAGACTCACAACACCCACAGACTCACAACACCCACAGACTCACAACACCCACAGACTCACAACACCCACAGACTCACAACACCCAACCACACCCACAGACTCACAACACCCACAGACTCACAACACCCACAGACTCACAACACCCACAGACTCACAACACCCACAGACTCACAACACCCAACCACACCCACAGACTGACAACACCCACAGACTCACAACACCCACAGACTCACAACACCCACAGACTCACAACACCCAACCTCACCCACAGACTCACAACACCCACAGACTCACAACACCCACAGACTCACAACACCCACAGACTCACAACACCCACAGACTCACAACACCCAACCACACCCACAGACTCACAACACCCACAGACTCAACACCCAGACTCACAACACCCAACCACACCCCACAGACTCACAACACCCACAGACTCACAACACCCACAGACTCACAACACCCACAGACTCACAACACCCACAGACTCACAACACCCACAGACTCACAGACTCACAACACCCAACCTCACCCCACCGACTCACAACACCCAACCACACCCCGTAGACTCAGAACACCCAACCTCACCCACAGACTCACAACACCCACAGACTCACAACACCCACAGACTCACAACACCCAACCACGCCCACAGACTCACAACACCCACAGACTCACAACACCCAACCTCACCCCACAGACTCACAAACCCACAGACTCACAACACCCAACCACACCCACCGACTCACAACACCCAACCACACCCCGTAGACTCACAAAGGGGGGTTGGCGGATCACACGGCGAGGCCGCCAGAGTACGGTGGCAGTACAGCAAGCGGGACGATGCTCACCTGTACTACGGGAATCGAGTGATTACTCCTCTCCTCGCGGGTTTTGTCCGGGTACTCCGCTTACCTCCCACGTGGTGCAATCCACTCACTCATTAACGCAGTTGGTTAAACATACCAATATAGAAGCAGCGAATGTGTGAGTAGGTGACTGAGTGAGCGACTAAGTGAGTTTGTGAGCGAGAGAGTAGCCTCGCGCTTGATCGTAGCGCCCGCTAGCTTGAGCGAGAGCGGTGAGGATATCCATGAAGGCCATGCAGGCCTCTTGGCTCATCTCCTCGGTGGTGGCCGCCTTGCGCAGCAGCGGCTGCTTGAGGGGCTCCCGGGTGCAGGCCCACAGCCGCTCCCGGCCCCGCGAGCGTGCCATCATCACGCGGCTGAGCGTGTGCTTCGGGGGCGCCCTGATCGCTCGCCGGGGGGGTGGGAGCAGGGGGGAGAAGAGGGGATCGTGGGTGGGGAGAGAGATCACGGTGAGGGTGAGGAGATCATGGGGAGCACATTAAATGAGCTGTGATCCACCGTGGCTGAGTGAAGGGTGGTGGTGGTGCCACCCTGGCTGGGTGAAGGGTGGTGGTGGTGGTGGTGCCACCCTGGCTAGGTGAAGGGTGGTGGTGGTGCCCTGGCTGAGTGACTTGGTGGTGGTGGTGGTGGTGCCAGCCTGGCTGGGTAACTTGGTGGTGGTGGTGGTGCCACCATGGCTGGGTGAAGGGTGGTGGTGGTGGTGCCACCGTGGCTGGGTGAAGGGTGGTGGTGGTGGTGCCCTGGCTGGGTGACTTGGTGGTGGTGGTGCTCTGGCTGAGTGACTTGGTGGTGGTGGTGCCCTGGCTGAGTGACTTGGTGGTGGTGGTGGTGGTGGTAATGGATGCTGCCACACTCTCTATGCGTCTGCGGCAGTGCCGCTCACCGGAAGTAATCGAGCGCAAACTCCTCCAGCGTGTAGAGCGCCACCGACTCCTCCGAGCCCTGCACGGCCTGCTGGGAAGTGCGCATCACTTCCTGCCGCTGGTCAGGCGTCATGGTGACCAGTGCCTGCCGAACATCGACAACATCGGAGTCAGAGTCACAGCGATATCCTCAGGTGGTGCATCTCAATGAAAACTAAACTTTTTTTATTATCAGATAAGGCCCACTGAGCCTCGTAGCTCGGAAGCAACCTGGCTATCACAAAATGGTAGCTCAACGAAGCGGCTTTTCATCGCACGGAAACGTACTGCAGACAAATACTTTGAACGTGCGGCGTTGATTCTAAATGTGGGAGTCAAAAAATACCGGAGGACCTGGAGAAAAATCCACGTGACCGCGGGGAGAGAGAGACACGCAAACTCCAACTATACAGCAGCAGCAGCAGGCATCAGGATCGAACCAACAACCTTCTGCATACCAGGTTGAGGTCGTTAACATTTCGCCACCACAGCGCATCCCGCGTTCACAGCCCTGCACAGCCATTGCTGGAAATTCCACGTTTCTATGGCGGAGAGCGTGTCCATCCAAAGGGCAACCGCTGTTGACTTCCGCACAAAGCGGTGCTCATTTTATGGACCCCAGAGGGCGGGATTATGATTGGCTGAGTCAACCTCCCCAGCCAGGATTTGAACTTACGACTTCCTGACTGTGCTCGCTCTAGGACTGAGCCAGCTGTTTGGTTTGTGCACACACAAAGACAAAGATCGCCCACGTAGCCTTCACAGACTGTTGGGTCAAGTGCTGCTAGTGAGCAGCACCTATACATGCCAGGGGTGGGTGGCCAGCACCACGCTTGACCGCCTTCGCCTCCCTAATGACGAAGTTTTACACATCGCAAAAGGTACTCATTTGAGGTTGAGTCGACCTAAGCTAGACCCAGGGCCGGTTCAGATAATCGCCACTTTTATTCGTCAAGAGCAGGAATCGAATGCGTGTTGGTGGGTTTGCAGTGCAGCATGCTAACCGCTGCGCCACCGCTCCCCACCACATACGCACACGCTCGCACACGTGCGCACGTGCATGTATGTATGCAGCGCACGCATGTATAAATGATATATTATACGTTGCATATTTCTTCAGGCAACCGGCAGTCAATGCAGCCCGACGAGCACACACGCGAGTGCGCGTGCGGGAAGTATTTAACTTCCCCGCCAAGGTGGCGAGCGATTGAGCCATCGACCGAGCGCAAGCGCGTGCCTGTATCTCGGGCAGTGGGCGTGTGAGTGTGGGCAGCACGTAGACGCAGTCCGTGGGGAAGTCCCCGCGCTGCCCCGTGCGCTCGTTGGCAGCGTGCGCCCAGCCCGTGGTGAGCACCGTGGCGCCCGTGTCCTGGTCCAGCACCAGGAGGTCGCCCTTGCGGAACGTCAGGAAGGTTCCCTCCTCGCCCGCTGACGCGCACGGGGCACGGGGCACAAGCGGGCACGGGGCACAAGTGGGCACGGAGCACAAGCGGGCACGGGGCACAAGCGGGCACGGGGCACAAGCGGGCACGGGGCACGGGGCACAAGCGGGCACGGGGCACAAGTGGGCACGGGGCACAAGCGGGCACGGGGCACGGGGCACGGGGCACAAGCGGGCACGAGGCACAAGCGGGCACGGGGCACGGGGCACAAGCGGGCACATGAACGGACTCGACAGGCACGTGCACGCATGCACGCACACACGGGCACGAACACACAAATACATAGGCACACAGATACAAATGCAGACACGCACATAGAAGACGAAAACCTCCCGTGTAGCCTGCAACAGACTGTTGGGGCGAGTGTCGTTAACGAGTAGTACCCATGAAGGCCGGCACAGCACACGAGGCAGCGGGTGGCCAGCTCCATGCCCAACCGCCTTTGCCTGCCCATAATTGATGTTCACACACCACACCAGGCACTCAATGGTGTTGGTGGCCATCAGAGGGAATTGAACTCGGGTTGCCGCGTTCGTATCGCAGCGCTAACCACTGCGCCACTGCTCCCCACACACACACACCTGAGATCAACTGCAGTAGTGGGGAGACAAAGGCGGCCGGGCGTGGTGCTGGCCACCCACCCCCTCGTGTGCCTTCATAGGTGTCCACTAACAGAACTTGCCCCAACAGTCTGCTAATGCTATGCATGTGTACGTGTGTGTGCGTGCGTGGGTGTGTGTGTGCGTGCGTGCGTGGGTGTGTGCGTGCGTGGGTGCGTGCGTGCGTGGGTGTGTGTGTGTGTGCGTGCGTGCGTGCGTGTGTGCGTGCGTGGGTGTGTGTGCGTGTGTGTGCGTGCGTGTGTGTGCGTGTGTGTGCGTGCGTGTGCGTGCGTGGGTGTGTGCGTGCGTGGGTGTGTGCGTGGGTGTGTGTGTGCGTGCGTGGGTGTGTGCGTACGTGGGTGTGTGTGTGCGTGTGCGTGCGTGGGTGTGTGTGTGCGTGTGTGTGTGCGTGTGCGTGTGTGTATGTGTGCGTGCGTGTGTGCGTGTGTGTGTGTGTGCGTGCGTACCGGGCGCGGGGCTGTCCTGCAGCGCCACGACGTAGGTGGAGCGTGAGCGCAGCCCCTCCAGGAAGAGCACGACGAGGTCACGGACGTCGTCGGCGTTGCTCGACGTGAAGGTGAACTCGTCGCCCTTGAGCGTCGTCAGTGTGAAGCTCTGCCCGTGCTGCTTCGCCCCGCTGCACACACGCACGCGCGTGTGTGAGTGTGTGTGAGCGCGTGAGCGCGCATGCACGTGTGTGCGTGCATGGGTGTCCATTCAGAGCAATAGCATAGGGGTTAGCATAGTGCCGCTATCCAGCCGCTACAGCCATCCCGACCCTGACGATGCCTGCTGCTGCTGCTGTACATTTGGAGATTGCGCGTCTCGCTCCCCGTGTTCGCGTGGATTTTTCTCCGGCTGCTCCGGTTTGTCCCCTTCCACATCGTCTAGGGTCAAGGTCAGCACGCGTTCAGAGACCCTCGGCCGCTGTAAATGTCCACGCGATGATGACGCCAGCCACTTCGTTGAGCTATCGTTGATGGTGAGCAGGTCGCTTCGAAAAGAAGAATCGCAAAGCTCAGCGGGGTCTTACCTCGTGAAATAATAAATAGTTTTTTGGCTAACCGCAACCCGGACGTTACCGCGACCCGGCCAGCCGGCAGCGGGTCCCGGGCCCGGTGAAGCCCGGTGCCGTACCGGCTGCTGGACACGGCGGTGATGTCGGGGAAGGACAGCTCCAGCAGCACCTGCTCCTGCTCGTCCACAAAGTAGACGCCCGTCCAGTTCACCGCCACGATCACCTCGTTCTTGGGCAGGCTCGGGCCTGTGCAGACACGTGCACACACGCAAGCACGCACACACACACACGCACGCACACACACACACACGCACACACACACACACACACATGCACATACACACACGCACACACACGCAGGCACACATACACACGCACACATACACACGCACACACGCAGGCACACATACACACGCAGGCACACACACACGCAGACACGCACACACACGCAGACACGCACACACGCAGGCACACATAACACACGCAGGCACGCACACACAGGCACGCACACACGCTCGCAGGAACACACACACGCAGGTACACACACACGCAGGCACGTACACACACACACACGCAGGCACGCACACACACACGCAGGCATGTACACACACACGCAGGCACACATAAACACACACGCAGGCACGCACACACGCAGGCACGCACACACACACACACGCAGGCACACATACACACGCAAGCACGCACACACACACACACGCAGGCACGCACACACACGCAAGCACGCACACACATGCAAGCACGCACACACACACGCACACACACACACACGCAGGCACACATACACACGCACACACACACACACACGCAGGCACACACGCAGGCACACACGCACACACAAAGACAAAGATCCCCCGTGTTGCCTGAACAGACAGTTGGGGCAAGTGCTGGTGGCGGGTAGCACTGATGAAGGCCGGCACGGCACACGAGGGGGTGGGTGGCCGGCTCCACACCCGGCCGCCTTTGTCTCCCCAGCGACTCATTTAAGGCCGAGTCCACCTAGCGGAGGCCCGGGAGCAGCTAAAACATTTGTCACTGTCGGTGCTGCATCACCGTGGGGTTCATAGTGTGATGGTGCTACACCACCACCGGGTTCACAGTGTGGTGGTGCTGCACCACCACCGGGTTCATAGTGTGATGGTGCTACACCACCACCGGGTTCACAGTGTGGTGGTGCTGCACCACCACCTGGTTCACAGTGTGGTGGTGCTGTACCACCACCGTGGTGTTCACAGTGTGGTGGTGCTGCACCACCACCGGGTTCATAGTGTGATGGTGCTACACCACCACCGGGTTCACAGTGTGGTGGTGCTGCACCACCACCGGGTTCACAGTGTGGTGGTGCTGTACCACCACCGTGGTGTTCACAGTGTGGTGGTGCTGCACCACCACCGGGTTCATAGTGTGATGGTGCTACACCGCCGCTTGTCCTCACCCGCGAGGTGAGAGGGGACAGCCAGGGGAGTGCGTGGAAGGGAGCAGAGAGCGGTGAGGCGGGAGAGGAAGGAGAGAGCATGGAGGGGTTACGGATTCGGGACCAGGGGTTGAAATCACATTTTAGTGATTGGGGTCAGGGGTTGGGGGTCAGGGTTCGAGGTCAGGGGTCAGGGTTGGGGTTTGGGGGTCAGCGTTGGGGGTCGAGGTCAGGGGTTGGAGTTCGGGAGTCAGGGGTCGGGGGTCGCGCACCAGAGAACTTGTAGGCCTCGTAGAAGCGAGAGAAGAGTAGCGGCCACTTGAAGCGAGCAAAGTTGACGACGTCCTCACGCACCTTGCGGGGGTCCACACGCTGCTGCGTGTACACGGCCTGGCGCGGGCAGTGGGGGTGTGGTGCACACACAGCATGGTACACACACACACAGCATGGTACACACATACAGCATGGTACACACACACACAGCATGGTACACACACACACAGCATGGTACACACACACACAGCATGGTACACACACACACAGCATGGTACACACGCACACACAGCATGGTACACACGCACACACAGCATGGTATACACACACACAGCATGGTACACACACACACAGCATGGTACACACACACACAGCATGGTACACACGCACACACAGCATGACGCACACACAGCATGACGCATACACAGCATGACGCACACACAGCATGGTACACACACACAGCATGGTACACACACACACAGCATGGTACACACACACACAGCATGGTACACACACACACAGCATGGCACACACGCACACACAGCATGACGCACACACAGCATGGCACACACGCACACACAGCATGGTACACACACACACAGCATGGTACACGCACACAAAGGATGGCACACGCACACACAGCATGGTACACACACACACAGCATGGTACACACGCACACACAGCATGATGCACACACAGCATGATACACACGCACACACAGCATGGTACACACGCAGCATGATACACACGCACACACAGCATGGTACACACACACACACACAGCATGGTACACACGCACACACAGCATGGTACACACGCAGCATGATACACACGCACACACAGCATGGTACACACGCACACACAGCATGGTACACACGCACACACAGCATGATGCACACACAGCATGATACACACGCACACACAGCATGGTACACACGCATACACAGCATGGCACACACACACACAGCATGGCACACACGCACACACAGGATGGTACACACGCACACACAGCATGGCACACGCACACACAGCATGGTACACACACACACACAGCATGACGCACACACAGCATGATACACACGCACACACAGCATGGTACACACGCACACACAGCATGGTACACACACACACAGCATGGTACACACGCACACACAGCATGGTACACACACACACAGCATGGTACACACGCACACACAGCATGGTACACACACACACAGCATGGTACACACGCACACAGCATGGTACACACGCACACACACATAGCACACACGCATACACATGGTGCACACGAACACACAGCATGGCACACGCACAAACAGCATGGTACACATGCACACACAGCATGGCACACACATAGCACACACGCACACACACATAGCACCCACGCATACACATGGTACACACGCACACACAACATGGCACACACATAGCACCCACGCATACACATGGTACACACGCACAAACAGCATGGTACACACGCACACACAGCATGGCACACACATAGCACACACGCGCACACACATAGCACCCACGCATACACATGGTACACACGCACACACAACATGGTACACACACACACATTACACACAAGCACATTGCACCCACATTGCACACACAACTTCCTATAGACGCATGCTGGGGGTGCCCCACGTAGCCTACACGGGGGCTCCAGCGTTAATTGCCGTTGGCGAGCACACGAGGGGCGTGGGTGGCCAGCTAGTGGATATATTCACCACCAGATAGTAGATATATTCACCACCAGATAGTAGATATATTCACCACCAGATAGTAGATATATTCACCACCAGATGGTAGATATATTCACCACCAGATAGTAGATATATTCACCACCAGATAGTAGATATGTTCACCACCGGATAGTAGATATATTCACCACAGGATAGTGGATATATTCACCACCAGATAGTAGATATATTCACCACCAGATAGTAGATATATTCACCACCAGATAGTAGATATATTCACCACCAGATAGTATATATATTCACCACCAGATAGTGGATATATTCACCACCAGATAGTAGATATATTCACCACCAGATAGTAGATATATTCACCACCAGATAGTAGATATATTCACCACCAGATAGTAGATATATTCACCACCAGATAGTAGATATATTCACCACCAGATAGTAGATATATTCACCACCAGATAGTAGATATATTCACCATCAGATAGTAGATATATTCACCACCAGATAGTAGATATATTCACCACCAGATGGTAGATATATTCACCACCAGATGGTAGATATATTCACCACCAGATAGTAGATATATTCACCACCAGATAGTA
The DNA here is from genome assembly GCF_048934315.1 of Petromyzon marinus. Classification (NCBI taxonomy): domain Eukaryota; kingdom Metazoa; phylum Chordata; class Hyperoartia; order Petromyzontiformes; family Petromyzontidae; genus Petromyzon; species Petromyzon marinus. The sequence continues at coordinate 10,354,369 of NC_133730.1, read as the reverse complement.
GATATATTCACCACCAGAGAGTAGATATAATTCACTACCAGATAGTAGATATATTCACCACCAGATAGTAGATATATTCACCACCAGTTAGTAGATATATTCACCACCAGATAGTAGATATATTCACCACCAGCTAGTAGATATATTCACCACCAGAGAGTAGATATATTCACCACCAGATAGTATATATATTCACGACCAGATGGTAGATATATTCACCACCAGATAGTAGATATATTCACCACCAGATAGTGGAAATATTCACCACCAGATAGTAGATATATTCACCACCAGATAGTAGATATATTCACCACCAGCTAGTAGATATATTCACCACCAGATAGTAGACATATTCACCACCAGATAGTAGACATATTCACCACCAGCTAGTAGATATATTCACCACCAGATAGTAGACATATTCACCACCAGATAGTGGACATATTCACCACCAGATAGTAGACATATTCACCACCAGATAGTAGACATATTCACCACCAGATAGTAGATATATTCACCACCAGAGAGTAGATATATTCACCACCAGATAGTAGATATATTCACCACCAGATAGTAGATATATTCACCACCAGATAGTAGATATATTCACCACCAGATAGTAGATATATTCACCACCAGATAGTAGATATATTCACCACCAGATATTAGACATATTCACCACCAGATAGTAGATATATTCACCACCAGATAGTAGATATATTCACCACCAGATAGTAGATATATTCACCACCAGATAGTAGATATATTCACCACCAGATAGTAGATATATTCACCACCAGATAGTAGATATATTCACCACCAGATAGTAGATATATTCACCATCAGATAGTAGATATATTCACCACCAGATGGTAGATATATTCACCACCAGATAGTAGATATATTCACCACCAAATAGTAGATATATTCACGACCAGATGGTAGATATATTCACCACCAGATAGTAGATATATTCACCACCAGATAGTAGATATATACACCACCAGCTAGTAGATATATTCACCACCAGATAGTAGATATATTCACCACCAGATAGTAGATATATTCACGACCAGATGGTAGATATATTCACCACCAGATAGTAGATATATTCACCACCAGATAGTGGAAATATTCACCACCAGATAGTAGATATATTCACCACCAGATAGTAGATATATTCACCACCAGATAGTAGACATATTCACCACCAGATAGTAGATATATTCACCACCAGATAGTAGATATATTCACCACCAGAGAGTAGATATATTCACCACCAGATAGTAGATATATTCACCACCAGATAGTAGATATATTCACCACCAGATATTAGACATATTCACCACCAGATAGTAGATATATTCACCACCAGATAGTAGATATATTCACCACCAGATAGTAGATATATTCACCACCAGATAGTAGATATATTCACCACCAGATAGTAGATATATTCACCACCAGATAGTAGATATATTCACCACCAGATAGTAGATATATTCACCATCAGATAGTAGATATATTCACCACCAGATGGTAGATATATTCACCACCAGATAGTAGATATATTCACCACCAGATAGTAGATATATTCACGACCAGATGGTAGATATATTCACCACCAGATAGTAGATATATTCACCACCAGATAGTAGATATATACACCACCAGCTAGTAGATATATTCACCACCAGATAGTAGATATATTCACCACCAGATAGTAGATATATTCACGACCAGATGGTAGATATATTCACCACCAGATAGTAGATATATTCACCACCAGATAGTGGAAATATTCACCACCAGATAGTAGATATATTCACCACCAGATAGTAGATATATTCACCACCAGATAGTAGATATATTCACCACCAGCTAGTGGATATTCACCACCAGATAGTAGACATATTCACCACCAGATAGTAGACATATTCACCACCAGATAGTAGATATATTCACCACCAGATAGTAGACATATTCACCACCAGATAGTAGACATATTCACCACCAGATAGTAGACATATTCACCACCAGATAGTAGACATATTCACCACCAGATAGTAGATATATTCACCACCAGATAGTAGATATATTCACCACCAGAGAGTAGATATATTCACCACCAGATAGTAGATATATTCACCACCAGATAGTAGATATATTCACCACCAGATAGTAGATATATTCACCACCAGATAGTAGATATATTCACCACCAGATAGTAGATATATTCACCACCAGCATTGGTGGCGAGCGGGAATCGAACCTCAGTACACAACACCACACCGCACCACACTGCACCACACCACACTGCACCACACCACACCGCACCACACCACACCACATCACACCGCACCGCACCACACCAAACCACACTGCACCACACCAAACTGCACCACACCACATCACACCACACCACACTGCACCACAATGCACCACACCGCACCACACCACACCACACCGCACCACACCACACCGCACCGCACCACACCACACCACACCGCACCACACCACACCGCACCACACCACGCCGCACCACACCACACCACACCGCACCTTCTTGTGTGCGGCAGCGATGATCTGCGCCCACTTGTCGGGCGGCCGCTGTGCGGTGACGTCGCGGTCGGGGACGTAGGAGGGCACGAGGGAGAGCAGGCGCTCAGGCAGCACCTCGGAGCCGTACTCCACGTAGTACTGCTGGGCCGCCAGCTCCGCCAGGTCCTCCTCCTGGGGACTCGCGCGGGACAGAGTGGGACACGGGGACAGAGTGAGACACGGGGACAGACACGGGATCAGTGAGACACGGGGACAGAGTGAGACACGGGGACAGACTGAGACTCGGGGACAGAGACACGGAGACAGAGACACGGGGACAGAGTGAGACACGGGGACAGAGACACGGGGACAGAGTGAGATACGGGGACAGAGTGAGACACGGGGACAGAGTGAGACACGGGAGCAGAGTGAGACATGGGGACAGAGTGAGACACGGGGACAGAGTGAGACTCGGGGACAGAGATACGGAGACAGAGACACGGGGACAGAGTGAGACACGGGGACAGAGACACAGGGACAGAGACACGGGGACAGAGTGAGATACGGGGACAGAGTGAGACACGGGGACAGAGTGAGACACGGGGGCAAAGACACGGGGACAGAGTGAGACACGGGGACAGAGTAAGACACGGGGGCAGAGACACGGGGTCAGTGAGACACGGGGATAGAATAAGACACAGAGACCCATAGAGACCCACAGAGACCCACAGAGACCCATAGAGATACATAAAGACCCATGGAGACCCATAGAGACATATAGAGACCCATAGGTAAAGTGAGGGAAAAAAGTATTTAATCCCCTGCTGATTTTGTACGTTTGCCCACTGACAAAGAAATGATCAGTCTATAATTTTAATGTTAGGTTTATTTGAACAGTGAGAGACAGAATAATAACAAAATCCAAAAAAGCGCATGTCAAAAATGTTATAAATTGATTTGCATTTTAATGAGGGAAATAAGTATTTGACCCCCTCTCAATCAGAAAGATTTCTGGCTCCCAGGTGTCTTTTATACAGGTAACCAGCTGAGATTAGGAGCACACTCTTAAAGGGAGTGCTCCTAATCTCAGCGTGTTACCTGTATAAAAGACACCTGTCCACAGAAGCAATCAACCAATCAATCAGATTCCAAACTCTCCACCATGGCCAAGACCAAAGAGCTCTCCAAGGATGTCAAGGACAAGATTGTAGACCTATACAAGGCTGGAATGGGCTACAAGACCATTGCCAAGCAGCTTGGTGAGAAGGTGACAACAGTTGGTGCAATTATTCGCAAATGGAAGAAACACAAAAGAACTGTCAATCTAATAATAATAGGGGTTTTCCCCTTTTTTCTGGCAACAAAACTGAAACCTTTTTTACAAGGATTCTTGTCTGCATTAACCACAATACCTGCAGTCAAAATGCAAAAAAAAACATACTATGATAATATGATGCATTGTCCTTGAAGCTGATTGGTCCACACCAAGTTGCAATGATCATGAGAACGGTGAGAAATCAGCCCAGAACTACACGGGAGGATCTTGTCAATGATCTCAAGGCAGCTGGGACCATAGTCACCAAGAAAACAATTGGTAACACACTACGCCGTGAAGGACTGAAATCCTGCAGCGCCCGCAAGGTCCCCCTGCTCAAGAAAGAACATATACATGACCATCTGAAGTTTGCCAATGAACATCTAAATGATTCAGAAGACAACTGGGTGAAAGTGTTGTGGTCAGATGAGACCAAAATGGAGCTTTTTGGCATCAACTCAATCGCCGTGTTTGGAGGAGGAGGAGGAATGCTGCCTATGACCCCAAGAACACCATCCCTACCGTCAAACATGGAGGTGAAAACATTATGCTTTGGGGGTGTTTTGCTGCTAAGGGGACAGGACAACTTCACCGCATCAAAGGGACGATGGACGGGGCCATGTACCGTCAAATCTTGGGTGAGAACCTCCTTCCCTCAGCCAGGGCATTGAAAATGGGTCGTGGATGGGTATTCCAGCATGACAATGACCCAAAACAAGTGGCCAAGGCAACAAAGGAGTGGCTCAAGAAGAAGCACATTAAGGTCATGGAGTGGCCTAGCCAGTCTCCAGACCTTAATCCCATAGAAAATCTGTGGAGGGAGCTGAAGGTTCGAGTTGCCAAACGTCAGCCTCGAAACCTTAATGACTTGGAGAAGATCTGCAAAGAGGAGTGGGACAAAATCCCTCCTGAGATGTGTGCAATCCTGGTGGCCAACTACAAGAAACGTCTGACCTCTGTGATTGCCAACAAGGGTTTTGCCACCATGTAGTAAGTCATGTTTTGCAGAGGGGTCAAATACTTATTTCCCTCACTAAAATGCAAATCAATTTATAACATTTTTGACATGCGTTTTTCTGGATTTTTGTTGTTGTTATTCTGTCTCTCACTGTTCAAATAAACCTACCATTAAATATAGCCTGATCATTTCTTTGTCGGTGGGCAAACGTACAAAATCAACAGGGGATCAAATACTTTTTTTCCCTCACTGTATGCACAGAGACCAACAGAGGTCCACAGAGACCCACAGAGGTCCACAGAGACCCACAGAGGTCTACAGAGACCCACAGAGGTCCACAGAGACCCACAGAGGTCCACAGAGACCCACAGAGGTCCACAGAGACCCACAGAGGTCCACAGAGACCCACAGAGGTCCACAGAGACCCACAGAGGTCCACAGAGACCCACCTTGTCACAGCGGTACTCTCCGAACTTGACCCCGCGCACGACCTGCTGGTAGATGAGGTTGGTGCTGACGGGGTCAGCGGCCGGGTCGTGCCAGGGGGCGAAGATCTCCTTGCGGAAGAAGAGGCGCCAGGGAGCATTGCGCTCCTGTGCACCCTGCTCCTTGGCGTACTGCTCGCACTGCGAGATGGCGTCCATCACGTGGTCGCTGCCGCTGCCCAGCGAGGACACCTGTGACACCACCACCACAACAACAACAACAAGATTTAACAACAACATGAAGATGCAACAACAACAGCCGCCATTCGCCACAAAGTGGAGGTGACGTCGTCACAGCACTTGTCCCAGACACTCACTCACTCACACAAACACTCACTCACACAAACACTCACTCACACAAACACTCACTCACACAAACACTCACACAAACACTCACTCACACAAACACTCACTCATTCACACAAACACTCACTCACACAAACACTCACAAACACTCACTCACACAAACACTCATCCGCTCGCACTAACTCGCTCATTCCCGCTCGCCCCCGCGTTCCCCCCACGTGTCCCCCCCACGTGTCTCGGCGCTGCTCCCCGCGTGTCTCCCCCCGTGTCTCCACATGTCCCCGTGCGTGTCTCCGCGTGTCTCCACGTGTCCCCCCACGTGTCCCCCCGCATGTCTCCCCGCGTGTCTCCCCGCGTGTCTCCACGTCTCCCCGTGCGTCCTCCCACGTGTCTCCGCGCTGCCCCCCGCGTGCCCCCCCCCGCGTGCCCCCCGCGTGCCCCCCCCGTGCCCCCCGCGTGCCCCCCCCGTGCCCCCCCCGTGCCCCCCCCGTGCCCCCCCCGTGCCCCCCCGTGCCCCCCGCGTGCCCCCCCCGGCTGGCCTTGTCAAAGAGAGCGATGTAGAGTGAGAATCCGAAGCGGTCTGTGAGCTGCACGCGGTCCGCGAGCGCCCCGCACAGCTCCCGTGCCGTGGTGGCCGAGTCAGCCAGCAGCGTGCGCGTCGTGCCGTCCATGAACGTGACGGGCAGCAGGATGGCCTTCTTGGACTTGGTCGCCTGCACGCGCCGCGCGGGGGGGAGGGGGGGGGCACGGGGGGAAGGGGGGCACGGGGGGGAGGGGGGGCACGGGGGGGAGGGGGGGGCACGTGACGCCGCACACTCACACCGCCCTCTCGTGCAACACTCACATCACACTCTCACCAAACTCACGCACCCCGCGTGTGTGTGTGTGTGCATGTGTGCGTGCGTGTGTGTGCGTGCGTGCGTGCGTGTGTGCGTGTGTGTGTGCGTGTGTGCGTGTGCGTGTGTGCATGTGTGCGTGCGTGCGTGCATGTGTGTGCGTGTGCGTGTGTGCGTGTGTGCGTGTGTGTGTGTGTGCCGGGAAAGGTCCTGGCAAGGATTATTCAACATCGCCTTGCCAGGCACGCTGGGGAGAGGCTTGCGGAGCCCCAATGCGGTTTCAGGAAAGGGCGGTCCTGCACAGATGCCATATTTTTTGTGCGTCTGCTACAGCAGAGGTGTAGGGAATTCCAACAAGACCTTCATCTCTGCTTTATTGACCTGGTCAAGACCTATGATACCATCAGTAGGCCTGGGCTCTGGGTTGTTCTTCGTGCTTTTGGAGTACCTGATCCTCTGCTCACGATCATTAAGGACCTTCATGATGGTGAGCGGGCCCGGGTAAAACTACGTGGCCAGGAGTCAGAGCTATTCTCTGTACATCTTGGGGTGCGAAAAGGATGTCCTCTGGCTCCCACATTATTTAACATATATTTTGACCACGTAGTTCGTGAAGCCTTCAATAGCTGTACCGGGGAATCTCCATTTGGTACAGATATAATGGGAGGCTGATCGATGCCTGGGTGCGGTCAAGGGATGGCTCCCTATTGCTCAACCACGTTATGTATGCCGATGATTTGGTAATAGCTGCTCATTCAGAGGAGGAGTTGGAGACGCTGCTGCTGAGACTGGAGCGTGCCACTAAGAGATGGGGCCGTACCATCAGCCCCACCAAAACTAAGCACCTGCCTGGGTATTTTGTACCATCGGACACTCCACCCCCACAACTCCCAATCAGTGATGGGGCAGTTGTGGAGAGAGTGGAGAGTTTCCCATACCTGGGCAGTGTGCTTATGACTGTGATTATGACTGGCTCCAGTTTAACAGCAGAGGTCTCACTCCGAATCAGTCGAGCGGCAATATCTTTTCATCGGTTGTGTAACGCTGTGTGGAAGCTACCTGGTCTGTCGCTCCGCACTAAGCTTCAGGTCTTCTCGGCCACGGTCATTCCCTCCCTTCTCTAAGCTTGTGAAACGTAGACCTCCTTAATGGAACATCTTCGCCGGTTAGAAACATTTAGGCTAGCCTGCCTACGATCCATCCTGGGTTTAACCAGGCTGGATTGTGTGAGGAGCTCACAAATCCTTGAAAGATCTGGGCAAGGTCCCATTGGTGAGCTCCTCCGGCAGGCAAGGCTGCGTTGGCTGGGTCATGTAGCTCGCATGCCCAGCCACCGCATGCCGAAACAGCTTTTGTTCGGCCAGATCGAGGGGGCTAAACGGGCGCGGCACGGGCTAGAGAAGAGATGGAGTGATGTGGTACAGGAGGACGTGGAGCTGAGTGGACTTGCCGATGACTGGTACCAGCGGTGTCAAGATCGGTCTCTGTGGAGGAGGCTCGTGAAGGATGCTACTGGGCAGTTGGAGGCAGTCGGCCTCCAACAACAACGGAGGGCGGAGGAGCGACGCTACAACAACGAGCGGAGCGCTGGGTGGCTAAAGCACAGCAGGTTGGCACAGTAGGGGGCACAGGTGGTGCATCTGCCGGTCATCTCAGTCAGCCGACCCATGGCACCTGGGTCTGTCCCGTGACCTCCTATCAGCAGCGAGCCTTAGACACTTCACGTGGTCTCACAAAGTGCACCTGGCCTGGCACAGGCGGTGACAACACCTCCACTTAGTGGCGAATGACGGGTATTGGTGAGCAGTGTGCATGCGTGCATGTGTGGGTGTGTGGGTGCGTGTGTGGGTGCGTGCGCGTGTGTGGGTGTGTGGGCGCGTGTGTGCGTGTGTGGGTGCGTGCGTGCTTGTGGGTGCGTGTGTGGGTGCGTGCGCGTGTGCGGGTGCGTGCGTGCTGGCGTCGTGCGCGTGTACCTGCAGCTCCAGCCAGCTGGGCGGCTGCGTGCGGTGCCCGTTGGCGAAGGTGCGACGCAGGCGCTCCTCACAGTACGGAGCGTAGCCTGGGGGGCCCTCGCCAATGAAGTTACGCAGATACTGGGGGGGGGGGGCACGGGGGGTGGGTACGGAGACACAAATCACAGCACAGTGCGGCAGTCTCCACCCCGCTCCAGTCCCCGCTGCATCCCACACGCTCGTCTATTCATACGCAAGTCCGTCCACTGTGCACACCGCACACACCTGATGGTTGATAATGGCGGAGAGCTGGGACCTGGGGGGTGGCGAGGACTGAGCCCACCCCCTGCTGCACCCGCAGCGGCCATCTGTGCCATCCGCCCTGCCGCTCACCAGCGCTCCCCACTACTCTGCTCCCACCACCGCTCCTCAGCGCTCCTCACCTTGACGAACTTGTGCGAGGGGGAGAAGCAGCCGACGCACAGCGACATGAGGATCCAGCCACGGGCGTGGCTGCTGCGCGAGGGGTTCTGGTTCAGCTGCTTGCAGATCTGGCAGTAGATCTCGTCCCTGCGGAGACGCACGCGGGGGAGGGGTGGGGGGCCACACTGCGTTGGATGTCCCGAGGCCGACTGTGAGTCCGTGTGCGGTTGATGAGGCTGGCGACCGTGGCTGCCGGAGAGAGGGACGCGCGGTGAGAGCCGTACCGGATGCCCGGGCGAAGGATGCCGTTGCCGATGATGAAGTGAAGCTTCTCGAGGTTGGAGGTGGGGCGGTCCTCCAGCATCGAGTTCCCGTGCACGAGGCCCTCCACGTCGCTCAGCCTCTTGGTCACCTACAAAGACAAAGATCCACCCCAAACCCCCCCCGTGTAGCCTTCACAGACTGTTGGGGCACGTGCTGTCAGCGAGTAGTGCCTGTGAAGGCCGTCACGGTTCACGAGGGGAGTGGGTGGCCAACACCACGCCCGGCCGCCTTTGTCTCCCCAGTGTTGATGTTTTTTACACACCGCACCCAGATACTCATTTGAGGCTAAGTCGACCTAGGGCAGGTCGAGGACCGATTCAGATAATCGTCAATGGTGTTGGCCGTGTCGCGCTAACCGCTACACCACCGCTCCCCATGCACGCACACACATTCACACACACACACGCATTCACACACACACGCATTCACACACACATTCACAAACAAAGACATTCACACACACACAGATGCACACACACGTATTCACACACACGCACGTATTCACACACGCATTCACACACGCATTCACACACACACATTCACACACACACATTCACACACACACAGATGCACACATTCACACACACACGCATTCACACGCACACGCACGCATTCACACGCACACGCACGCATTTACACACACGCATTCACACACACGCATTCACACACGCAACAACAACCGCCATTCGCCACTAAGTGGCGATGACGTCACCACGACGCTTGTGCCAGGCCATGTGCACCTTGAGGCCACGTGAAGTGTTGAACGGCCGCTGGCAGGTCACGAGGCAGACCCAGGTGCCACGGGTCGACTGACTGAGATGACTAAGATGACTGGCTGATGCACCACCTGTGCCCCCTACTGTGCCAACCTGCTGTGCTTTAGCCACCCCGCGCCCCGCTCGTTGTTGTGAGCGTCGTTGCTCCGCCCTCCGTTGTTGTTGGAGGGCGACTGCCTCCAACTGCCCAATAGCGACCTTTACGAGCCTCCTCCACAGAGGCCGATCTTGACACCGCTGGTACCAGTCATCGGCAAGTCCACTCAGCAACACGTCCTCCTCTACCACATCACTCCATCTCTTCTCTAGCCCATGCCGCGCCCATTTAGCCCCCTTGATCCAGCCAAACAAAAGCTGTTTAGGCATGCGGTGGCTGGGCATGCAGGCTACATGACCCAGCCAACGCAGCCTTGCCTGCCGGAGGAGCTCACTGATGAGACCTTGCCCAGATCTTTCAAGGATTTGTGAGCTCCTCACACAATCCAGCCTGGTTAAACCCAGGATGGGTCGTAGGCAGGCTAGCCTAAATGTTTCCAACTGGCGAAGATGTTCCATTAGGGGGGTCCACGTTTCGCAAGCGTAGAGAAGGGAGGGAATGACCGTGGCCGAAAAGACCTGAAGCTTAGTGCGGAGCGACAGACCAAGTGGCTTCCACACAGCGTTACGCAACCGATGAAAAGATATTGCCGCTCGACTGATTCGGAGTGAGACCTCTGCTGTTAAACTGGAGCCGGTCGTAAGCATGCATTCACACACATTCACATTCACACATGCCCATTCACACACACACACATTCACACGCATTCACACAACAACAACAACAACAACCGCCATTCGCCACTAAGTGGCGGTGACGTCACCACGACGCTTGTGCCAGGCTATGTGCACCCTGAGGCCACGTGAAGTGTCGAACGCCCGCTGGCAGGAGGTCACGGGGCAGACCCAGGTGCCACGGGTCGACTGACTGAGATGACTGGCTGATGCACCACCTGTGCCCCCTACTGTGCCAACCTGCTGTGCTTTAGCCACCCGGCGCTCCGCTCGCTGTTGTGAGCGTCGCTCCTCCGCCCTCCGTTGTTGTTGGAGGGCGACTGCCTCCAACTGCCCAGTAGCATCCTTCACGAGCCTCCTCCACAGAGGCCGATCTTGACACCGCTGGTACCAGTCATCGGCAAGTCCACTCAGCTCCACGTCCTCCTGTACCACATCACTCCATCTCTTCTCTAGCCCATGCCGCGCCCGCTTAGCCCCCTCAATCCGGCCAAACAAAAGCTGTTTCGGCATGCGGTGGCTGGGCATGCGGGCTACATGACCCAGCCATCGCAGCCTTGCCTGCCGGAGGAGCTCACCGATGGGACCATTCACACGCACACGCATTC